>NC_077243.1:79003189-79308244 GCF_947179165.1 Solanum dulcamara | reverse complement strand
TATCCTATGGGTTATACGGAGTACCTCATAATAGGTTTTGAGTAAAATCCAAGGAAATCCAGTTCACCAAAAATTTCTATGTGCTAACACACACAAAAAAATAGCAAAAACGTCTAATTCCGCTTGTGCATCCTCTAAATGCTATGAACACTTCGTGGATCATTTTGAGGTCACACATACGGATCCCTCATGTATCTACGGAGGGTTCCAAAATGGTTTCTGAAAAAAATCCACTGGAAGTCAATTCACCAAAAATATCCATTGGTTAACACACACAAAAAAATGATAAAATCATCTAATTCCGCTTGTACGTCCTCTAAATGCTATGAACACTTTATAGATTATGCCGAGGCCACACATACTGATCCCCTGAGTACCTACTGAGGTTACAATATGCATTTCTGAGAAAAATCCACTAGAAGCCAATTCAAAAAAATATCCATGGCTAACACATATGAAAAAATGGCAAAATCACCTAATTACGCTTGTGTGGCTCCGAAATGCTATGAATGCATCATGGATCATGTCGAGCCCACCCATACTGATTCCCTATGTACCTATGAAGAGTCCCATAAAGGTTTTCGACAAAAAATCCATTGGAATCCAGTTCACCAAAAATATCCCTAAGCTAACACACATGAAAAATGGCAAAATCGTCTAAATCCTCTTGTGAGGCCCTCTAAGCGCTATGAACTCATAGTGGATTGTACCGAGGCTGCAATACTGTTCCCTAGGTACCTACGGAGGGTCTCATAACAGTTTCTGAGAAAATTCCACCGTAAGGTAGTTCATCAACAATATCAATGGAATAACACACATAAAACAAATTGCAAAATCACCTAATTCTACTTCCACGACCTCAAAATGCTATACACGCATCGTGGATTATGCCGAGGCCCCATATACTGATCCCTTGAGTATTTATAGAGGTTCCCACAATGGTTTCTGAGAAAAATTCATCGGAAACCCGTTCACCAAAAATAGTCATGGGCTAACACACAAAAAAAATTCAAAATCACCTAATTCTGCTCGTGAGGAACCTAAATGCTATGAACGCATTGTGGATTGTTCCGAGGCTGCACGTACTAATCCCTGGGTACCTAAATAGGGTCCCATAACTATTTTTGAGAAAAATTCACCGAAAGTCAGTTCACTAAAAATATACATGGGCTGACATACCAAAATGGCAAAATCGCCTAATTCTACTTGTACAGACTCGAAATAGTATGAGCGCATCGTGGATCATTTTGATACCACACATACTGATTACCCGGGGACCTACGAAGTGTACCATAATATTTTTTGAAAAAATTCACCAAATGCCAGATCACAAAAAATATCCATGGGCTAACACGCACGATCCTATGGGTACCTACGTATGGTCCCATAATGGTTTCCGAGAAAAATTCACCTGAAGCATGTTCACCAAAAATATCTATGGGCTAATACACACAAAAAATAGCAAAATCATCTAATTCCGCTTGTGCGTCTCCTAAAAGTTATGAACACGCAGTGGATCCAATCGAGGCCACACATACTGATCCTTCAATTACCTATGGAGGTTTCCATAATGGTTTCCGATAAAATCCACCAAAATTCAGTTCACCAAAAATATCCATGAGCTAGTACACAAGAAAAAAGGATAAAATCGTCTAATTCAGCTTGTGCAATCGCAAAATACTTTGAACACATCATGGATTATGCCGAGGATGCATGTACTGATCTCCAGGTACCAGCGGAGAGTCCCATAATAGTTTTTATAAATTATCCATCGGAAGTCATTTCACCAAAAATATCTATTTTTAACACACACGAAAAAATGGCCAAATCGACTAATTCCTCGTATGCTTTTCTTAAATACTATGAGCACACAGTGGATCATGTCAATGCTACACATACAACTACGCTAGGTACCTACGGAGGGTACCAAAATGGTTTCCAAGAAAAATTTACCGAAAGCCAGTACATCAAAAATATCATTAGCTAACACACACAAAAAAATTGAAAAATCGCATAATTCTGCATATACGGCCCTAAATGCTATTAATGCTTCATGGATTGTGTCGAGGCCGCATCCCTTGGGTACGTATAGAGGGTATAATAATAGTTTTTGAGAAAAATCCAACGGATGTCAAAATCAAAGGGCTAACACACAAAGAAATGGCAAAATCGCCTAATTCCTCTTGTGCGGCCTCTAATGCTATGAATGCACAGTTGATCATGTCGAGGCCGCACATATTTATCCTATGGGTATATATGGAGTGCATCATAATAGCTTTTGAGTAAAATCCAAGGAAATCCAGTTCACCAAAAATATCCATGTTTTAACACACAGAAAAAAATAGCAAAATTCGCTTAATTCCTCTTGTGCTACCCTTAAATGCTATGAACGCGTCGTGGATCATGACACGGCTGCATATAATTCTCTCCTAGGTACCTACGGAGGGTACCATAATTGTTTTAAATAAAAATTCACCAGAAGCTAGTTCACTAAAAATATCAATGGCTAACACACAGAAAGAAATGGAAAAATCGCCTAATTCCTCTTGTGCGGCCTCTACATGCTATGAAAACGTCATAGATCTTACCGAGGCCACATATAATGATCCCATGTGTATCTACGGAGGGTAAAATAATGGTTTTCGAGAAAATCCATTGGAAGCCTATTCAAAAAAAATATCTATTAGCTAACACACATGAAAAATGGCAAAATCGCCTAATTTTGCTTGTGTGATCCCTAAATGCTATGAATATATCGTGGATCGTATCGAGGAAACACATACTAATATCTTTGGTACCTACAGAGGGTCTAATAAAAATTTTTGAGAAAAATCCACTGGTTGTCGGTTCACCAAAAATATCAAAGGGCTAACACATACGGAGAAATGGCAAAATTGTCTAATTCCTCTTGTGTTGCCTCTAAATGTTGTTAACGCGCAGTGGATCATGCCGAGGCCGTACGTAATGATCGTACAGGTATCTATGGAGGGTCTCATTATGGTTTTCAAGAAAAATACACTGGAAGCTAGTTCACTAAAAATATCTATGGGCTAACATATACGAAAAAATAGCAAAATTGCCTAATTCATCTTGTGTCGCCTTTAAATGCTATGAACACGCCGTGTATTGTACCAAGGACACATGTACTGCTCCCCCATGTACTACAGAGGGTACCATAATGGATTCCAAGAAAAATTCACCATAAGCCAGTTTACTTAAAATATCCATGGGCTAACACACACGAAACAATGGCAAAATCATCTAATTCTGCTTGTGCGGCCTCTAAATGATATGAACATGTCGTGGATCGTGCCAAGGTGACATGTACTGATCCCATGTATAGCTACGAAGGGTCAAATAATGATTTTTAAGAAAAATCCACCGAAAAACCCATTCACCAAAAATATCCATTGGCTAAATGCTATGAATGCATCATGGATTGTATTGAGACTGCATGTACTGGTCCCATGGATACCTACGGAGGGTCTAATAATAGTTTCCAAGAAAAATCCACCTAATGCCAGTTCACCAAAAATATCAAAGGGCTAATACAAAGGAAAAAATGGAAAGCACGCCTAATTCCTCTTTAGCTGCCCCTACTGCTATTAACACGGAGTGGATCATGGAGAGGCATCACATACTGATCCTCCAGGTAATTACCTAGGGAACCATAATGGTTTTCAATAAAAATCCACCGAAAGCAAGCTAACCAAAAATATACATTGCTAAAAGACTCAAAAAAATGACAAAATTGACTAATTCATCTTATGCTTCCCTTAAATGCTATGAACGCGCTGTGGATCATGCCAAGGCCATACGTACTACTCCCCCAGGTACCTACGGAGGGTACCATAATGGTTTCCAATAAAAATTCACCAGAAGACAGTATATCAAAAATATCCATTGACTAACACACACGAAAAAATTGAAAAATTACCTAATTCCGTTTCTGCGCCCCCTAAATGCTATTAATACATCGTGAATTATGTCGAGGCTGCACATTCTGATCCCCAAGGTACCTACAGATAATTCCATAATGGTTTCCAGAAAAATTCACCGAAATCCAATTCACCCAAAATATCTATAGGCAAACATACATGAAAAAATAGCAAAATCGTCTAATCTTCTTGTGCAGCCCTTTGAATGCTATGAACGTGTATTAGATCGTGCCAAGGCCGCACTACTTCTCCCCTAGGTATCTACAGAGGGTGACATAATATTTTCCTAGAAAAATTCACCAGAAGCCAGTTCACTAAAAATATCCATGGGCTAACACACACAAAGAAATTGCAAAATTGCCTAATTCCGCTTGTACGATCTCTAAATGTTATGAACACGCCGTAGATCATACAAAGGCCATACATATTGATCTTCTATGTATCTATGGAGGGTACAATAATTATTTTCAAGAAAAATCGATTAAAAGCTAGTTTATCAAAAATATCTATTAGCTAACATACACGAAAAATGCCAAAATTGACTAATTTTATTTGTGCGATCCTTAAATGCTATGAATGCATCGTGGATGGTGTAGAGGTATCATGTACTGATCCCCTGGTACCTACGAAGATTCTAATAATGGTTTTCAAGAAAAATTCATCTGATGTCAGTTCACCAAAAATATCAAAGAGCTAAGACACACGAAGAAATGGCAAAATCGCCTAATGCCGGTTTTGCGACCTCTAAATGCTATGAGAACATAGTGGATCATATCAAGGATGCACGTAAGGATACCCTGGGTACATACGGAGAGCCTCATAATAGTTTCCAAGAAAAATCCACCGAAATCCAGTTTACAAAAAATATCCATGGGCTAATACACACGAAGAAATTACAAAATCGCCTAATTCTATTTTTGTGACCCCTAAATGCTATGATTGCATCTTGTATTGTACCGAGGACACACTTACATATCCCTTGGGTAACTACGGAAGGTCCCATAATGGTTTCCAAAAAAAATCCACCGGAATCCAGTTCACCAAAAATAACAATTGGCTAACACACGAAAAATAAAAAAATTACTTAATTCCGCTTGTGCGATCCCTAAATGCTATGAATGGGTCGTAGATCGGATGGAGGCCGCACAAACTGATCTACCGGGTACTTATGGAGGATCGTATCACAACTTTTGAGAAAAATTTACCGAAAGTCATTTCATCAAAAATATCTATGGGCTAACACACGAAAAGATAGAAAACATGCCTAATTCAGCTTGTGCTGCCTCTAAAGGCTATGAACGCATCGTCAATTATGCTGAATTCACACGTACTGATCCTATGGTATCTACGGAGGGTTCTATAATGGTTTCGGATAAAAATCCATTGGAAGTCAGTTCACCAAAAATAACCATTGGCTAACACACATGTAAAAATGAAAAAAATCACTTAATTTCGCTTGTGTTGTCCCTAAATGCTATAAATACATTGTGGATCGTGTGGAGGACGCACTTACTGATATTCCATGTACTTACGGTGGTTTTTATAAAAGAAATTGGGAAAAATCCATCGAAAATGATTTTATCAAAAATATTCATGTGCTAACATACCCAAATAAATAGAAAATCGCCTAATTTTGCTTATGCGCCCCCTAAATATTATGAACGCTTCATCGATCATATCGAGTCCACACGTACTGATCCATCGGGTATTACAGATTCACTCATAAAGCTTTTCGAGAAAAACTCACCAAGAATATCTATTGGCTAACACACATGAAAATGGTGAAATCGCCTAATTTCTCTTGTGCGACCCTTTGAATGTTATGAACGCGCAGTGGATTGCGTCGAGGCAGCTCATACTGATTCCCTGAGTACCTACGGATGGCCTAGTAACTGTTTTTGAGAAAAATCTACCAAAATCTAGTTCATCAAAAATATCCATGATTTAACACACACGAAGAAATTGCAATATCGCCAAATTCTGCTTATGCGGCCTCTAAATTCTATAAAAACACATTGGATCATGTCGAGGCCGCACGTACCGATCCCCGGGTACCTATGGAGGGTCCCATAAAAGTTTTGGAGAAAAAAACATTGAAAATTAGTTCATCAAATATATCTACGGGCTAAAACACACGAAAAAATTGCAAAATCGCCTAATTCCTCTTGTGCATCCCTTTGAATGCTATAAACGTGAATTGGATTGTGCCAAGGCCTCTCTTACTACTCCTCTAGGTTCCTATGGAGGATACTATAATATTTTCCAAGAAAAATTTACCGAAATCTAGTTCACTAAAAATATTAATGGGCTAACACATGAATAAATGACAAAATCGTCTAATTCCACTTGTAAAGCCACTAAATGCGATGAACATGCCATGGATCATGCAGAGGCCACACGTACTGATCCTCTGTGTAGCTAAAGAGGTCCAATAATGGTTTTTGAGAAAAATCCACCAAAATCCAGTTCACCAAAAATATCAATTGGCTAATACATACGAAAAATGGTAAAATCGCCTAATTCTACTTGTACGGTCCCTAAATGCTATGAATGTATAGTGGATCATGTCGAAGCCGCACGTACTGATCTTGTGGGTATCTACGTAGGGTCTAGTAACATTTTTCAAGAAAAATCCATCGGATGTCAGTTCACCAAAAATATCAAAGGGCTAACACACACGAAGAAATAGAAAAATATCTCAATTCCTCTTGTAGTGGATCATGTTGAGGCCGCACGTAATAATCCTCTAGGTACATACAGAGGGTCCCATAATGTTTTTTAGGCAAAATCCATCGGAAGCCAGTTCACTAAAAATATCCATATAATAACACACACGAAAAAATGGTAAAATCGCATAATTCCTCTTGTGTTGCCCTTAAATGCTATGAACACGTAATGGATCATGTTGAGGCCACACGTACTGATCCCTTGTTTAGATACGTAGGGTCCCATAACTATTTTTGAGAAAATTCCACTGGAGGCCAGTTCACCAAAAATATCAATGCGCTAACAAATACGAAAAATTATAAAATCACCTCATTTCGCTCGTTCGGGCCCTTAATATTATGAATGCATTGTGGATAGTGCCTAATCTACACGTACTGATCCCCTGGGTTCCTACATAGGGTTCCATAACTATTTTCAAGAAAATTCCACTGAAAGTCAGTTCACCAAAAATATCCATGGCTAACAAATACGAAAAAATTGTAAAATTGCCTAATTTTTCTTGTATGGCCCCTAAATGATATGAACGCGCCTTTGATCATGTCGAGGAAGCACGTATTGATATCTCAGGTACCTACGGAGGGTCTTATAACTATTTTCGAGAAAAATCCACTGAAAACTAGCTCACCAAAAATATCCTTAGGCTAACGCACATGAACAATTGGCAAATCGCCTAATTCTGCTTGTGTGGCCCCTAAATACTATTAATGCACCTTAAATAATGCCAAGTCCACACGTACTAATTTCCCGAGTACCTACGGAGGGTCTCATAATATTTTTTGAGAATAATTCATCAGAATTCAGTTCACCAAAAATATCCATAGACTAACACAGACAAAAAATGGCAAAATCGCTTAATTTCGCTTGTGTTGCCCCTAAATTCTATGAACGCGCTTTGGATCGTACTGAGGCCACACGTAATGATCCCCCAAGTACCTATGGAGAGTACCATAATTATTTTTAAGAAAAATTCACCGAAAGTCAGTTCACCAAAAATATCCATGAGCTAACATATACCAAAAAATGGCAAAATCATCCAATTCCTCTTGTGTGGCCTATAAATGCTATGAAAACACCGTGAATCATATTGAGGTCGCATGTACAGATCCATCGGGTACCTACTGAGGATCCCATAATGGTTTCTGAGAAAAAAATCAATCAGAAGTCAGTTCACCAAAAAAGATATATGGGATAACACATAAAAAAATGGCAAAATCACTTAATTCCGCTTATGCAACCCCTAAATTCCATGAAAGCATTGTGCATCATACTGAGGTCACAAGTACTGATCCCTCGGGTACCTACAGATGGTCCCATAAATAGCTCTGAGAAAAATCCATCGGAAGCCAGTTTATCAAAAATATCCATGGGTTAACACACACGAAAAAATTGCAAAAGATCCCGTAATTCAGTTCGTGCGGCCCCTAAATGCTATGAACGCGCCGTATTGTGTTGAGGATTCACGTACTTATCCCTCAGCTACCTACGAAGAATCTCATAACTATTTTGGAGAAAAATCCACCAGAAACCAGTTCACCAAAAATATCTTTGGGCTAACACATATGAAAAAATGGTAAAATCGTCTAATTCCGCTCATGAAGCCCTTACAGGCTTTGAACGTGTTGTGGATCATGATGAAGCCACACGTACTGATCCCCTAGGTACCTACGAAGGGTACCATAACTATTTTCAAGAAAAATCCACCGGAAGCCAGTTCACGAAAAATATCTATGGGCTAACACGCACGAAAAAATGGCAAAATCGCCTAATTCCGCTTGTGTGGCCCCTAAATGCTATGAACGCACCGTGGATCATGCCGATCCCATACATACTAATTCTATATGTGCCTACGGAGAGTTCCATAATGGTTTTCAAGAAAAATCCACCAAAATTTAGTTCAGCAAATATATCCATGGGCGTTAACACACTAAAAATGGCAAAATCGCTTAATTTTGCTTGTGCGACCCCTAAATGCTATGAATTCGCCATAGATCATATCGCGGCCGCATGTACTGATCCTCAGGTACCTACAGAGGGTTCCATAATAGGTTTTGAGAAAAATACATGGGAAGCCAGTTCATCAATAATATCCATGGCTACACACACGAAAAAATGGCAAAATTGCCTAATTTTGCTTTGCAGCCCCTAAATGCTATGACCGCTCCGTGGATAATTTTGAGGCTTCACGTTCTGATATACTAGGTACCTAAAAAGGTTCCCATAATGATTAAACAGTACTTATGGTATAACCAGTATAACCTTGGCTAATGCACACACCATGGAGCACCACACACCTGGCAAGTAGTCTCCCCGGCCAACGTAGGGGGTTATGTTGGATTCCATGTAATAGCTCGCATGGTCTTAAATGTCGGTTATGGTTAATTTCCCATAAAATGAATGTTTTAAAGGATATATATATATGATTTATTATGCATACATTAAATTATGTTCCATATTACATAAATGTTTTAATGTTTCCTCAATGTTCATGCATCCTTACATACTTAGTACATTCAAAGTACTAACGCATACTCTTTTGCCTACATGATATCACCATGTAGGGATCTATGCTCCTCCTCGTTCTCCTCCACGTGGCTAGTTGAGATTTCATTGAAGACTACTTTTGGTGAGTTCCCATGTTCCAGGAACAATACTCCTTTATCTTTCTAGTTTATGATATGTTAAGATATTTTACTATGACATTTCTTCTATTATGATTGAGGGTGAGCTAGGGACTTGTCTTAGCCCCGTTAAATCTAATAGTTAGAGGTATTGTTGGACATATGTAAGTTGAAGATTTACTATTGTGATTTCCGCTTGTTTATTTATCATCATTACCTATGAAAGGCTAAAAGAATGCTAAGAGGCTTGATTGAGATACTTTCGGGTTCCTCATTCGCCATGTCACGTCTAGGCCCTAGGCTTGGGTCGTGACAGATACACATACTATTTTCCCATGTTGTTAGGTAAGGTCATGTAAAGGTTTTGAAAAAAACTTGTCCGAAAGTCATATCACCAAAAAATTCATGCATTAACACATACAAAAAACTCAGAAAATTACCGAATTCCTTTTGAGTAGCCCTAAATACTAAGAAATTGGCATGGATCATATCGAGGCTACATGTACTATTTCCCTTGTCCATTATGAAGGGTCTTCAAAGGGTTTAAAAAAAAAATTAATCGAAAGACAAATTACCAAAAATTAATATGCTAACACACACGAAAAACTGAGAAAATCGACTAATTCCTATTGAGTGGCTCCTTGTTGCTAAGAAAATGATGTGGATTATGACATTACACTGCATATTGTTCCCTTAAGTGATTACGGAGGGTCCTATTACCGAAATTCATATCACCAAAAAATTCATTGGTTAATACACACAAAAAATTGAGAAAATCACATAATTACTGTTGTGAGGCCCTAAATGCTAAGAAAATGACGTAGATCATGGAGATACTATATGTATTGTCCCCCCACGTCATTACGAAGGTTTAGGTAAAGGTATTTCCAAAAACAATTAGCCGAAAACCATATCACCAAAAAATTCATAGATAAATACATACGAAAAATCGAAAAATTCGCCTAATTCCTTCTGAATGACCCCTAAATGCTAAGAAACTGACATAGATCATGTCAAGGCTACACACATTGTTCGTTGGAGAGGTTACAGAGGGTCCTCTAAAGGTGTTTCAAAAAAAAATACCGAAATTCATATCACCAAAAAATTCATGGCTAACACATACAAAAAATTGAAAAAATAGCCTAATTTTTGTTAAGTGGACCCTAAATTCTAAGAAAATGGTGTGGATCATGTGAAGGCTACACGTAATGTTCACCCAAATCTTTATGGAGGATTCTGTAAAGGTTTGTCAAAAATCTTGACCGAGAGTCATATCAACAAAAAATAAGAGGGCTACACACATGAAAAAAAATTAGAAAATGGCCTATTTCCTTTTAAATAGCACCTAAATACTAAGAAAATGGTGTGGACCATGTCGATCCTACATGTAGTGTTTACCCAGATTTTTATGGAGGACCCTATATAGGTTTTGCAAAATAATTGACCAAAAGGCATATCAAAAAAAATCATGGGCTAAAACACACGAAAAACTAAAAAAATCGTGTAATTCCTGTTGAGTGGCCCCTGAATGATAAGAATGGTGTGGATCATGCCGAGGTTATACATAGTGTTCCCCAGGTAGTCATGGAAGCTCTTGTAAAGGTTTTTCAAAAAATTGACTGAAATTCATATCACTAAAAAATTCGTGGCTAACGCAAACGAAAAACTAAGAAAATTATCTAATTTCTGTTGAGTTGCCCTAAATGCCAAGAAAATGATATGGATCATGCCGAGGCTATACGTATTTCTCTCCATGTCAATATGGAGGGTCTTGTAAATATTTTACAATAAAATTGATCGAAAATCATATCACAAAAAAATAATGGGCTAACATACACAAAAAAAAATAAAGAAGATCGTTTAATTCCTGTTGAGTGGCCTTTAAATTCTATAAAATGGTATGAATTATGTTGAGACTACAAGTATATTTCCTTTAGTTCATTAAGGAGGTGCCTATAAAGTGAACCAAAATCCAAATCACCAAAAAATTCATGGGTGGCCCCTAAATACAAAGTAAATGATGTGGATCATGCTGAAGCTACAAATATTATTTCCTCAGGTATTTATGGAGGGTCCTGTAAAGTTTTGCAAAAAAATTGATCCAAATTCATATCATCAAAATATTCATTGGCTAATACACACGAAAAACTAAAAAAAAATTATTTAATATTTGTTTCTAAGAAATTGACGTGGACTATACCGAGGTTACACTTACTGTTTTCCGAAGTCATTACGGATGGTCCTGTAAAGATTTTGTAAAAAAATTGACCAAAAGTCATATCACCAAAAAAAAATTATGGGCTAACACATATTAAAAATTGAGAAAATCACGTATTCCTATTGAGTGGCCCTAAATGCTAAGAAAATGACATGGATCATGCCGAGGCCACGCATACATTTCCCCATGTCATTAAGGAGGGCCCTCTAAAGGTTTTTTAAAAAATTAAACAAAAGTTATATCATCGAAAAATTTATGGGCTAACATACATGAAGAACTTAAAAATTCATCGAATCCCTGATGAGTGGCCCCTAAAAGCTAATAAAATAGCATGGATTATACCAAGGATACAGTACTGTTCCCATAGGTCATTACAGAGGGTCCTGTAAATGTTTTGAATAAAAATAAACCAAAAGTCATAGTACCAAAAAAATTCATGGGTGACCTTCACGAAAAACTGAGGGAAGTGCCTAATTCCTTTTTAGTGGTCCCTAAATTTTAAGAAAATGGTGTAAATAATGGAGAGGCTACACATACTTTCCATTCCTATAAAGATTTTGCAAAAAAAAGTTGACCGAAATCCATAATGCATAGAAAATATTAAGAATATTGTCTATTTTTTGTTGAGTAGCCCCTAAATTCCAAGAAAATGGCTTGGGTCATGCAAAGGTTACACGTAATGTTCCCCTAGATAGTTACAGAGGGTCATATAAAGGTTTTGCAAAAAAATTTGAATGAAATTCATATCACCAAATAATTCATGGGCTAATGCACACAAAAAATTAAGAATATTATCTAATTTCCGTTGAGTAGCCCCTAATTCCAAAAAAATTGTTTGGGTCATGCCGAGGCTACATGTACTGTTCCCCAAGGTCGTTACAAAGGGTCCAATAAAAGTTTGGCGAAAACTTTGACGAAAAGCCATATCACCAAAAAACTCATGAGCTAGCTTACACGAAAAACTAACAAAATTGTCTAATTCTTGTTGGGTAGCCTTTAAATTCGAATAAAAAATGGTTGGAATAATGTCGAGGCTATACATACTATTCCCCCAGGTCATTACAGAGGGTCTTGTAATGATTTTACAAAAACATTGATTGAAAGTCATATCACAAAAAAAACATCGGCAAACACACAAACAAACTGAGAAAATCGCCTAATTCTTGTTGAGTGGCCTCTAAATGCTAAGAAAATAGCGTGGATCATGTCAAGGCTAGACGTACATTTTCCCTGGGTCATTACAGAGAGTCTTGTAAGTATTTTACAAAAAGAATAGACCAAAATCCATATCCCTAAATAATTCATTGGATAACACACACGAAAAATTGAGAAAATTACCTAATTCATAATGAGTGACCCCTAAATTCCAAGAAAATAGCTTGGATCATGTCGAGGCTACAAGTACTGTTCCCCTCGGTTGTTACAAATAGTCCAATAAAGGTTTTGCAAAAAAATTGATCAAAAGTCATATTACCAAAAGATTCATTGGCTAACACACGCGAAAAATTGAGAAAATCGTCTAATTCTTGTTGAGTGACCCTTAAATGCTAAGAAAAAGGTGTGGATCATGCCAGACTACACATAGTATTCCCTTATATCGTTACTGAGGGTTTTGTAAAGTTTTTTCAAAACAATTGAACGAAATTCATATGACCAAAAAATTCATAGACTAAAACACACGAAACACTAATAAAGTTGTTTATTCTTATTGAGTAGCCCCTAAATGCTAAGAAATTTACGTGAATCATGACAAGGCTGCACTTACTGTTCCTCTGGGTCATTAAGGAGGTTCTTATAAAGGTTTTGTAAACATATTGATTAAAATTCATATCATCAAAAAATTCATGGCTAACACACATAAAAAAATTTAAAAATTACCTAGTTCCTATTGAGTAGCCCTAAATGCTACAAAATTGGCGTGTATCATGCCGAGTCACACGTACTATTCCCCCCGATCGTTACGTAAGGCCACGTAAAGGTTTTTCAAAAAACAATTTGATCAAAAGACATATTACCAAAAAATTCATAAGCTAACAAACGAAAAAGTGAAAAAATCGTCTAATTCATGTTGAGTGTCTCCTAATGCTAAGAAAATGGTCTAACTTCTATTGAGTGACACCTAAATGCTAAGAAAATGGCTTGAATCATGTTGAGGCTACACATATTGTTTCCCCAGGTCATTAATGATGTTCATGTAAAAGGTTTTCAAAAATTTTAACTGAAAGTCATATCTCAAAAAAATTCATGGGCTAACACAAATAAATAATTAGAAAATCACCTAATTTCCTTTGAGTTACCCCTAAATATTAAGAAAATTGTGTGGATCATGTCGAGGCTACCTGCACTATTTCCCCAGGTCATTATTTAGGATTTTATAAAGGTTTTGCAAAAATTGATCAAATGTCATATCACCAAAAAAAATCACGGCTAACACACACGAAAAAGTGAGAAATTCACCTAATTTCTATTGAGTGACCCTAAATGCTAATAAAATAGCATGGATCATATTGGGGCTACACGTGCTATTCCCCAAGGTCATTACAAATGGTCATGTAATATTTTACAAAAACATTGACCAAAAGTCATATCACAAAAAAAATTATATGCTAACATACACTAAAAACTGAGAAAATCACACATTCTTGTTAGTGGCCGCTAAATGCTAAGAAAATGAAAAGTATCATTTTGAGGCTACATGTACTGTTCCCTCAGGTCGTTACTGAGGATCCTTTAGAAGTTTTACAAAAAAATATTACCCAAAGTCATATCACCATACAAATTCATAGGCGAACACATACAAAAAAAATGTGAAAATTAACTAATTCCTGTCGAGTTGCCCTAAATGCAAAAAAAATAATGTCGATCATGCCGAGACTACAT
The DNA here is from genome assembly GCF_947179165.1 of Solanum dulcamara. Classification (NCBI taxonomy): domain Eukaryota; kingdom Viridiplantae; phylum Streptophyta; class Magnoliopsida; order Solanales; family Solanaceae; genus Solanum; species Solanum dulcamara. Next base: position 79,293,863 of record NC_077243.1, on the reverse strand, counting down.
GTACTATTCCCTAAGGTATTTACGGAAGATCGTACTAGATTTTGAAATAAAATTGACCGAAAGCCACATCACCATTAATGAGTTATAACACATAAAAATTGAGAAAATTGCTTTATTCCAATTGAAGGACCCCTAAATGCTAAGAAAATGAGGTGGATCACGTTGAGACTATATATATTATTCCCACAGGTCGTTACAGAAGGTCTATTTAAGGTTTTACAAATAATTGACCGAAAGTCATATCATAAAAAAATTCATGGGCTAACACATACCAAAAACATAGAAAATCGTCAAGTTCTTGTTGAGTGACACTGAAATGCTAAGAAATGGTGTGGATCATGCCAAGATCCTGTAAAGGTTTTGCAAAAAAATTGACTAAAATTCATATCATCAAAAAATTCATTGGCTAACACACATAAAAAATTAAGAAAATCATCATATTCCTTTTTAGTGGCCCTTAAATACTACACAAATGGTGTGGATCATGCTGAAACTACACATACTATTAACCAATTCATTACAGAGGGTCCTATAGACATTTTGCAATAAAATTGATCAAAATTCATATCACTAAAAAATTCATGCGCTAACACACACTTAAAACTGAGAAAATCACCTAATTATTGTCGAGTGGCCTCTAAATTCTAAGAAAATCGCATAGATCATGCCGAGGCTACACACATTTTTCCCATGTCGTTATAGAGTGTCCTGTTAAAGAATTTTCAAAAAAAAATAACCAAAATTCATATCACCAAAAAATTCTTAAGCTAACACAAACGAAAAAGTGAGAAAATTGTCTAATTTCTTTTGAATGGCCCCCAAATGCTAAAAAAATGGGGGATTATGCTCATGGTACACATATTGATCCCCTAGGTCATTATGGAAGGTCCTATAAAGCTTTTGCAAAAAAAAAATTATTGAAAGTCATATCATCAAAAAATTCATGGACTAACACTATCACGATCTAAGCCTAGGGCCTAGACGTGACATGGCGAATGAGGAACCCGAAAGTACCTCAAACAAACCTCTTAGCATTCTTTTAGCCTTTCATAGGTAATGATGATAAATAAACAAGCGGAAATCATAATAGTAAATCTTCAACTTACATATGTCCAACAATACCTCTAACTATTAGATTTAACGGGGCTAAGAGAAGACCTTAGCTAACCCTCAATCATAATAGAAGAAATGCCATAGTAAAATATCTCAACATATCATAAGCTAGAAAGATAAAGGAGTATTGTTCCCGAAACATGGGAACTCACCAAAAGTATCTTCAATGAAATCTCAACTAGCCACGTGGAGGAGAACGCAGAGGAGCACTGGTCCCTACATGGTGATATCATGTAGGCAAAAGAGTATGTGTTAGTACTTTGAATGTACTAAGTATATAAGGATGCATGAACATTGAGGAAACATTAAAACATTTATGTAATATGGAACATAATATAATACATGCATAATAAATCATATAGATATCCTTTAAAACATTTATTTTGTGGGAAAATAACTATAACCGACATTTAAAACCATGCGAACTATTACATGGAATCCAACATAACCCCCTACGTTGGTCGGGGAGACTACTTGCCAGGTAGAACTCTGTCAACTTCATTCATTTCTTTAACTTTAACTTTTAGGGCTATTTATGGATCCATTAGCCTAAGCCTATAAAGGCTCCTATGTTGGCACATAGTTAATGAGACAAGGGGTTGCTACTAGGATTCCCTTACCGAATCTCACCTCAATGCCCCATTCGGTGCTAAGTCAATCTCATGAAATAGTTTAATACTTCAAAATATCCATAGCATATAACTTGAGAATTCAAATATCATATTCGGTAGAATAGCTCATTAAAATATTTGGTAATTCAAATATGCAAGAATTATCTTTATTGCAGAAAGAATCCATCATTCATACCATTTCATCATTCTTTCATTTCATAAGAATCCCTTTTGATCATAGATATTGCTTTCATAAATATTTATTTGGAGTCAAAGCTTTCAAGTTAAACTTTATTGAAAATATAGTAAAACTAGGTGGGTTCAAATCACTTCAACTTGCAAATATGTATGTAAATAAATATACATAAATACTTTGAAATCAATTAATTAAAAATCATGCTTTAAACAACCACCATGAATTTCAAGAACCTTTAAAGCGATAAATAGAGAAATTACTTGTAAACCATCAATTCATACATATGAAATTATGTTGCATCAAAATAGACCAATAATAATTAGTTTAACCATGATTCATGCTATTAAGTAAAAATAAGAATTACCCATAAGAAAATATTACTTGAAATCAAGAGACTTAATTGAAAGAATTTTTGGACTACATGGGTGGAAGAACCCATGGATAAACACCCACATAAATTAGAGTAAAGCTTAAAGAAAATAAACATAGTTTATCATATAATTAAAATACTTTAGGCATGAGAGGGGAAGGAATACTCTCATTGAAGCCTTACATACCTGGAATTCGAAGCTTTAGTCGGAACCGAAGGACTTAATGAACACTCTTGAGTCCTAACTTTTCTCCTCGCCGGAACGTTTTGTGTACTACCCGGAGTATATAAATCACCGGAATAGTATTTCTTCACTACTAAGAAATAAAACTATATTTGAGAATGTGTAAAGAAGTGTATAGAGAGAAGAGTTGCTTGAGAAAGCTTGATGAATAAAATGAGGAAATAAGGTGGGTATTTATAGGTGTAGAAGAGAGACCTAACACTAAATAAAATAATTATAAAGAAAAACTCTGAAAATTTAATGGAAAATTATGATGTCATGGGTAATGTTAAATGGAGGACAATTGATGTCATGAGTGATGTCTAATGTATCTAGATCTTTCCATTGTAGGTGAGATGAGTTCTTTTTAACAGAATACTCTTTTTCGGAGCTGCGTTTGAATACAATAAATTCCTTATTAGGATTTGGTGTCTCATAAAAATTGTAGATATGGAAGTCTAGTTTCATATCGTTCAAGAATCAACTAATTTGGATAATCCTACAGTGAGATACACGTACTGTTCCTCTAGGTCATCATGGAGGGTCATCTCAAGGTTTTGTAAAAAATTGACTGAAATCTATATCACCAAAAACTTCATAGGCTAACACTCACGAAAACTGAGAAATTCACCTAATTTATGTTGAGTTGCCCCTAAATGCTAAGAAAATTGTGTGAATCATGCTAAAGCTATACGTAGTGTTCCCACATGTTGTTACATAGTGTCCTGTAAATATTTTGCAAAAAAATTAATCGAGAAAGACATGTCACCAAATAATTCATGGGCTAACACACAAAAAAACTGAGAAAATCACATAATTCTATTGAGTGTCCCTTAAATGCTAAAAAAAATAGTGTGGGTCATGCTGAGGCTAGATGTACTGTTCCCCATGTAGTTATGGGGGGTCCTGTAATAAAGGTTTTTCAATAAAATTGATCAAAAATCGTATCATCAAAAAATTCATGGGCTAACACATTGAATAATTGAGAAAATCGTCTAATTTCTGTTTAGTGACACCTAAATGCTATAAAAGTGGCATGGATCCGGCCGAGGCTACACATATTGTTCCTCTAGCTCGTTACAGAGGGTCCTGTAAAGGTTTTGCAAAAGAATTGACTGAAAGTCATGTTACTAAAAAAATTCATGAGCTAACACATATGAAAACTTGAGAAAATCATCTAATTTCTATTGATTGACACCTAAATGCTATGAAAATGACATGGATCATGTCGAGGCTACACATATTGTTCCTCTAGATAGTTACAGAGGATCCTCTGAAGGCCTTGCAAAAGAATTGATCAAAATCCATGTCACTAAAAAATTCATTGGCTAACATACACGAAAACTCGAGAAAATCGCCTAATTCCTGTTGAATGACCCCTAAATGCTATGAAAATGGCATGGATCATGCCGAGGCTACATGAATTGTTCTCTCAGGTCATTACGGAGGGTCCTATAAAGATTTTACAAAAAAATTGACAGAAAGCCATATCACCAAAAATTTCATTGGCTAACACACACGAAAAATTATTAAAATTGACTAATTCCTATAGAATGGCCCCTAAATGTTATAAAAATGAAATGGATCATGATGAGACTACATGTATGATACGCTTAAGTTACACCTCCCTAGAACTGATTGATCTAAGTGAGCTACGAGGTTGTCTAAAGCGGTTGTTGATTAAATATAGAATCTAACGAAGGTTGGGGGAGGGGATTGCATAAAAATAATTAATTGATTCGATCACAAGCATCAAGTAACAAAGTAATAGTTTAATATGGTTTAATTCAATAAGAGATGAAATTAGGGTGTATGTGTTCCCCACGAATCCTTAAATATATAGAACCCTTTTATTAGTAACCCTTTTCTAGTGTGTTATATGCAGAATCGGTAAGTTAATTTCCCCTAGGTCATTGATCCGGCAAATAAGTTATCACGACGCAACTTGATCCGTCTATGAGTGTATGCTTTACTAACCCTTCCAGTGATCCCGAATTAGCTATCCGTTGATCCATTCAAGCTATTAAATGAGAGTTGATAGCCTCAAATCTTGTTGTTAATCCCTTTTTCCATGTGTTACCTCCTTGATTCGGCAAATAAGGATAAGACAAATTCCAATGCAGGTCCTCGTTAAAAAGCAATCAAAACGAAAGAAAAAACAATACATGCATACACACTATTCAAAATTACATTTTATTAGGTCTACGTCGTTAATTATTCATGGTTCCCACAATCCTAATTATGGATTTAGCTACCATAATCAAATTATCACAATTCATATTACTTTTGGTTGAAGCATTAAAAGAAAAGAATCGAGTGGCGACATAGTAACCATGGGACCCCTACTAGCAAAGAGAATGATCTTTAGATCAACTATCCTATCACATTTTTGTTTTAGGAAAAAACTTTTCCAAAATCTTTTCTTTAAACAAAAAATATTCCCCAAAATTTGCTACTTTAAAGTGGTACATTATTATTCTTCACCAAGAGTTGGCCCATCAGTTTAGAATTTTGAAATTTCAAAGAAATGATTAATGCATGAAGTTAAAAGTTCCTATCTTTGTAATTTTAGAAATATAACCACAAAATTATTATCTCAAGTTATCATTCTTAATTCTCTCCCTCTCTGTATGCTTCCAATTGGGGATTTGGGTTATTTTTATTTTATTGCATTGAAGTTACTAAATTATTTTTTATTACAAAATACTCATTCAACTGATTTATCCAATTTTGTTTGTCTAAACCTCTTTCTTTCTTTTCAGTTTAACCATCTCGTATTTGAAATTCACTTGAATCAGAAATTTATTGATCCGATTTATTTGAATTTGCATAGGATAGGCTACACTGAGGGAAGGGAAGGCATTGCTTACTGAAAAGTCGTTTAATCCTAATGCCCAATATCAAATAATCTCACCCTCTTGGTAATAAATTTTCCCTTTAATAAGCCTTACACGTCATTCATTCAAATTAATCAGGTTAGTGGGTTTCGATACCAAATATTATGCGGCAACTCAAATTAATCAAATTAGTGAATTTCAATATTAAATCATTATAGAAATATTAATAGAAAGAATTTAAGGCAATAGTATGAATGAGGTTACAACTTGTCTTCAATATTATCTATAAGTCGATAAGTATAATTAGCCAGATCAATGGATTTTGAATATAGGACAGTTATACCAAAAAAAAAATAAGGTTACAGCTTGTATTCAATACTGAGATGATCATTTGGGGACAGTGAAGAAGTAAATGCATTTAATTTTTATCAGAATATTAAAATATGAAAGAATAAAGTTTGGTCCTCCTTTTAAAATTAATATATTAACCCAACACGAGCAATAATGGTCAAAGCTGGCTGTTATAATGATCTTTCATTATTCTGTACACATAAAAGCCAAGATTTGTCACCAACCTGGCATAGCCTCATATTAAAGTCATACATTTGCATCAAGTACCTATTATTTATTTCTAACGTATGCCCACATTGAGTGTAGAAAAGGTTAAAAAAGAAAAAGCAATTCTTATAGATCAAGTAGAAATCCTAGCAAATGGTGGAAATGATGATGAAATGTAATCAAAATGTCTGACAAGATCAATAAACAAGTGAATCCAAGCCTTTTTTTTTTTTTTAACTCCAATGGTTGGATTATGATATGTTCAATCACTACCATATAAGAAGGGTAGATGGACTTCTTTCTTCTTCTTTTTCAAGGGCAACCTTGTTCAAGTAGTTGAGCACCTCCATCATCGACTAATAGATTGAGAATTTGAATCATGCTGGAGGATAATTGAAAATACTATATTTTGATGAGAGAAAAAAAAATAGATGTACTTTTTTGTTTGTCTTTTTATGACGATTGTGTCCAAGGCAACTTGCAAGAATCTCGACTTATGAAAAAGTACGTACTTGTTTGGAATTTTTCGCTCTTCTATATAAGAAATATGCCTCTCTAGAAACACTACACTCTGTAGCTCAAATGGTCCATTATGTTCTCTTATCAGTCTATATTCTTATTATACGTCTTGTGAGTGCGTTTGGATCCGCGAAGGCAATCTACCGGCTACTTGCTAATTCCTATCAATATAGGTATCGAGCAACTCTGCCTAAAAACAAGCCTTAGGTAGAAAGGGAAGGAGAGAGTAGATAGATTTCGAAACAATTCACAGACAGCACTCATTTAGAATGTTGATGGAAGACAAAGGAAGTAGAGTATCACTTGAAGTACCAACCCTCACATGGCAAAATATCCAGTATAAGAGCTGGAAGAACATGGTTAGTTAGGTACCTATCTTTTTTTAAGCCTTGACGAGCTAAAAACAGGTAAAACAACTAATAAGACTGAAAAAAATTTGAACTATATTGTAGAAATGGTGGTGTGTGGGGCATAACCAGCGTAATCCCACATGTCGGATCTAGGAAGAATATTGTGTATGCGGACCTTACCCCTACCTTGAGATGTAGAGATGTTTGCCACGACAAAATACTAAAGATAGCATGATAAAACATTCTGGAAAATAAAGAAGGGAACAATAACTAGAACAAAATAATACTATAATCGAAGTACAAGAAACACAGAGTTCACACTATAGCTTGTTAATCACATTTTCAACAAGATCTCAAGGACTCACAACAATAAATACATTAGTCGGAAGCAATAGATGTTACATCTAAAACGACATTTAAAAATAACTTGTGTCTTTGTCCCAAGCAAGTTAGAATCGGCTGGATCAATTATCCTGTCTATTATCAAAATAGGCATTTTAAAATGAAAGGAAAATAGCATCGTGGTAACACCCCTAGTAATCCTTTGTGGTGATTAGGTACTATAGAGCAGCCCCTACCTGTGGCACATCCTCCAAAACTCTTTTGGAGAATCTGACACATACCCAACAGTATTTTTGAGGAGTCCAAGCAACATAGCTAAGGAGGGGACTAATTGAGCTTCTTCTGTCAAAATGCAATAATGTGCCACTAATGAACTTTTTTGTCTACAATGGAGATATCGTTTTCACAGCATTCTGTTAGATCTATAAAAACACTGACATCACAGGGCATACGAGGCATGTTGGAAAGTCCAGTAGAGCACAAAGCACAAAGAAAGCAAAAGAACTTGCAACAAAAAATCATACAATTAACAGCGAAAATGGTGATTTTTGCAGTTAAAACAGAGGCGATAGACTATAGAGCTAATTTGGTAGATACTTCATATTGTCGTTATGTTGCTTGGACTCTTTTACGAGTAAGTCTTCTATACGGTTCTATGGAAGCACCCGGTATGGGTATGTCAACCTTTTCCAGGAAAGTACCCTAACCCTTATCACACTCCCATAGGACAAGGGTACATCAAGACAAATGAAGGATCCACACGACATAGATTGTCATGACTCATAACCAACACGTGAAAAATAAAGGGATCTTTCAGATTGTCAATCAACAGATGAATGCAGCAAATGCCCAATCCAAAACAACAAAATGTTGTAAGCAATTAAGATGTCACCATATATGTATCTTGAAATCAAAACCATATACCTCAATCCATCAATAGAAAATACATACATAAAAGAAAATTTCATAAATAGGCAACTTCTCTCATCATACACTTAACCATCAATTTGGCCGCCTACTTCCTTCAATCACACCAAATAAAGTAACCACCGCTTCTATTTCTACCAAGGTACAACTGTATAATTAACTAAACAAATTTCATAATCCAATTAAGAAATTTCCTAAACTAAACGAACCAAGATTTCATTTTTATACTCATTTACAACATTTAGCCAACAGAATCAAGAAAATAATTAAGAATACAATCGAGGAAAGTGCAATGGAAATACCAAGAACAACCTTACTTGGTCCATGACTATGTTCCTGGTGCTGATACTCATCATCAGCATAATCATCAGAATCATCGCTATCGTCCGAATTTATCTCCTTTGATGCTGGAGGTGACATAGGCAACCCATGTTTATCACAAGGAGCAATCCCAAGCTTCACTTTAGAAGACAATGTGGAATGATTATAACAGAGATTCGAATTTTCTCCCACCTTCAACACAACCAATTTCTTTATAAACGAGGCGTTAAAAGGCAAAACCCCGTGAAAGTTATTCTTCTCAAGATTCAAATACTTCAATCTCTTCATATCAGAAATGAACTTAGGAATAGTCCCATTGAGCTGATTAGACCCCAAATCAAGATGAACTAATCCTGGAATAGCAGCAAATGAATCCGGAACAGATCCAGACAACGAATTCGAACTCAAAGACACATTTTGCAGTGAAGATAAATCACCAAACGAAACAGGGATCGTTCCATTAAGTGAATTCGAAGACAAATTGAGGTAAACAAGATTCTCAAGCTCAGTTAATGAATTGGGTATTTTCCCTTTCAGTTTATTCGCAGACAAATCTACGTAACTAAGATTTGTATGCCAATGTTTAGGCAAATACCCAGTAAGATTAGCATTCGAAATCGCAACACTCTGCAAATTCTTTATACTATCCAAGATTATAGAAGGTCCACTAGCAACAATCGAAACATGAGAAACAGTTAAATGAGTAACATTCTGCAATTTGCTAAGCCAAACCCCAGTTAGTTTCTTCAAACTATTAACACAGGTAAAAGATTTCAGATTCAAAGCAAGCTGAGAAGGTAACCTAATAGGCGAAATGGGGCAATTGAGTAACCCCAAATCCTTCACTGTAGACAATGATTTCAAAGCAGTGAGTGATAATGCAACATCCTCTGAGCAGTTAATGAGGTTTAATGAGACAATGTGACGAAATGGGGTTGAAGAATCACAAATGGTGGTGGAATTGTGAGATGGTGAACATGGGTTTTTGCCTGTTGGGATGTTGAGTGATTGTAGAGCTTTGAGTTGTTTTGGGTCAAGAATTGAAGATGATGTATGAGTTGAAATAGGAGAAGGTTTTGGAGATGGAGAAGAAAGAGGTGAAGGGGAAGTGGAAGAAAGTGAGTTTGAAGTGAAAATGGTGAGGAAAAGAGTGAAAAATATGAGAAGAAAAAATGGATCTGGAGAAGAAGCCATTGTTGTTGTTTTTGCTTGAAAGATTGTTGCAACTTAGTATTGAAGTTTGTACAGAGAAGATAGTGCAAAAAAGACACCAAAGGGTCACTGTCTTGGTGGAGTATCTATATGCCCTTGGAGTTTGATGTAATTTACAAAAAAAAATAAAAATACATTTTCCATATAACTAAACTCAAAGGAGATCGCAGCAAAGTGGTAAGTATTTTTTCGCTCTTAATTAGAGGTTTTAAATTTGAATTTTTTTGAGTACGAAATCGTTTTTATTAAAGAATGTTTTACTCCTTAATGTTAGACTTTTCGACATGAATTTGAATCAAATTCTAATATAAATATCTAATAAAAAATAACTAAACCCTAAAAAAGTGTACAAAATATTTTGCTTTCATGCATAGTGTGAAAAATTACTTCTAAGGTTTACAGTATATTATAACGCAAGCATTAAAAGTTAGTTAAGAAAAAAAGAATTGTTAGGAAACTATATCTAAGCCGAAAAAAAAATTATAATTGAAAGAATGCACCATGTGACTTATATGAGATTTTAAAAAGCAAGTTTATTACATTTTTAAGTTACTTCATTTGACAACAATATGGAGACGATATTGAACTAAAGAACTTTCCTATTTATTGAACATATAAAAAATTTTAGTTTAAAATTCAGTTATTTTAATAAGATTTTCAAATTCATAAATTTTAAATTATGTTAAAGTACCTTTTCTTCCTTTAGGTGAAAATATCTTTCTTAAATACTGAACATTTATGCAAAAGATGATATCATCAAAGTTTACTTTTGTAAAAGAAAGATTTAAATTTCCATATTATTTGGATTGCTTTTATTTGTTATATTTACTTTTGAGGTTGAATATATAAGAAAAAACAACTGAAATAAATTATGTCTAATCCATTCACCTATAATCATTAATAATTTGCCTCTTTTGATTCTGATTGAAAAAAAAACTAAATTGCTATGTCTTCCATGATATTTTGGCTTGAAGTAATTAATAAAACATACTTCCTAGTCTCAATTCGTATTTCTCTTTTATATGCCTTTTTAAAAATATTAATTCTATTTTTTAATCTATTTTAATCTTATTCATTTCTTAATATATTAAATATTTATTTTACTTATATGTCATCATCTCATAAGATATATATAATTTTCAATAACAATTGCTATTAACGATAATATAATATTTCGACAGATAATTGAGACCGAAAAATAGTAGGTTTATTAAAAACCAAGAAAGATCAAAAGACAATTACAAGATCCAAAGTTTATTAAAAATTGTAAATTTATAAGTAGAAGTGAAGGGGCACTAAAAATTTATATATATAAAAAGCTGTTTTTATCCGTTATAAAAGGGCAAGAAAAATACAAATATTTTCAACTGAATACAGGTGTATGCCAGCTCTTTATAATATGCTTTTTTATCCTTCTACTATTTTTGGTCCTTTTCATGGTACTATCATTTTCTAGGAAATAGTAATTCCTAGAAATACCATAATTAACTATAAGACTTTGTAAATAATAAATAGTGTGATTTTTCTTTAGGTGGGGGGTGGGGGTGTAGGATAATATAATTAGTAATTATTAACTAAGACTTTGTAAATAAATAGTGTGATTTTTCTTGAAATAACATAATTTTAATATTGGTGTTAACATTATTTTGACAAAGGAAATAATACAAAAAAAATGTTTTAGTATGATAACATTTTAATTGATAAATGATGAAAAATTTACACTATCGGATCATTTGAATCGTAACCGTAAGTCATTATCTATTTTCTAAAAACAATCTTAATAATTCAGAATAATGTAAAATATTTATTTACACTATAAGTTCATATAACTTAAACTCTTTATTAAAATAGTCTATAGTTAAATTATAATAAGAACATTCTGTAAAATGAAGTGAAATCTAGTTGCATGCAAAGAAGAAGAACTCGATTATGTATTTTGAAAAAAGAGAAAAATAAATAGCATTATTTATACCGTTCAAATTCTGAATTCGTATTTATGTTCAACTAACTTGTTTGATTAAGCACCTTAGAAATCTTTGAAGCTAAGTGACTAAGTAGAAGAAGCTAGGGTAGGGCAATATGAAAGCTAACAAATCAAACATCGGACGATGATATATTATACATAAAAGTTAATAATATCAAGAAGACACACATTTAACGTTATAGCTTAATGCTTCACATGGCATAGATGGAGTATATATGCAATCGAAAGCAGTGTGTGCAACGAGGGGCATATCTATTGCGTAAGTTATGGAATCAATCGAATCTAATAACTTTAATTCAAATTCTAAATATTTCTTAAAAGATTCACAAAACAAGTAAAACTAATAGATTCCGAGTTCGGTAATCAAGCAGTTATACTAACTTAATATCTCAAATTTGAACTTATAAAATTTAAATTTTCAATCAACCTTTATGTGCTGCTAACTTGTTTGGTTGAGCATCTCGAAATCTTTGAGGGCGAGTGACGAAGGAGGAGAAGGACATGCTAATTCAACAACTTTAGCTTAGAATTTGATCAATATGTATTAGCTTCTTTTATTAAATAAGTATAAATAATAAATTTTGAATTACCTGATAAATCATCAATCGTACGAGCTATGATAGAATTCCAAATTTAAATATATAAAATTCAAATTCTGAATCTGTCTTTTTTGAGGCAGAGTGACTGAGGAGAAGAATGGCAGGGCAATTCTCCTTTGGCAAAAATAATATAATGTTTATGCAAAATATATATTCATTTGCCAAAGGAGAATTGCACTGTTATTACTCACACCCCATTTTACTTCCATGCTTATATTTTAAGCTTCTTCTAATAAATCTCATATTGCATGCTTGATTTTCCACATAAAATGAACACATACTATATATAGTGGAGGTAGTGAAGGATATTATTGGCATATGCTTAATATGTTCTTGGAAGACAAAGGAAATATTGACCTTTTATAATTTTCTCCTTTTGTGATTTAGATTCTTTTCAAGACTTAAATAACTTCCTATTCACAAGTTTTGCTTTGCTTCAAATTATGTGTCTTACTTTTTTACCCAATTGGTTAGAGAAATGCCACCATATTATATTTAGTATTCCACACTTTCAGTTCATGAGATATTATTTGACTAGCTAGACATAAAGTTTTTTTAAAAAAAACTTTTGAAACTTGTATATGTGAACTAAAATATGCATAAATATTAAATTCAAAATTTAATTACTTTTTTTAGTACACTAAAAAAGATTACAATCTGTCAAAAGCAACGCCTCTGCCAAACAAGGAACTCCATAACTTGAGCGCATTTTCCCAAATTATTAGATTTTTATTATGCTTGTGCTCAAGAAGTCAGCAACTTGATTTGCTGAACAAATATCTGCAGTGTTTAAGAATAGCCCTAAGATGATGATATGATAATGTATTTAATTTTCTCATTCTTAATCAGTTTGACAACAAGTAGATAATCAGTTTGACACCTCTACTTCTTGGTATTTTATCAGGTTTGTCGTATATTTCACCTCACTTAATCCCCACAACAACCATCTTTCTTCATCATTTCTAATAATATAATTTCATCTAAACGCGACATCTTTAGATTGTGTCTTAAACTTATTCACATTACTCTATAAAATCCAAATTCTGAACTACTTACACTATCTCAAAATTTTTAAGGTTATAAGGACCAAGAATATGTACTTCAATTCGAAGAATGTCAAGAACAAAAGCAATGAGTTGGTGGAGGAGAATGTGCCATTGAACCTCAAGAATGTGCTATTCTTTTTTGTTTTCTATTTTTTTGGTCTTGAATTTTAGTTCTCCTACAAGTTTTTATTTTGTGCAAAATTAAGAGTAGAAATTCTAGAGTTAAAAGAAAGCCACAAGCTTGAGATGCTTCATTTTCAACTATTTTCTTGTCTCAATTTAGTTCCTTTATGTCTCTTGGAAATGGTAAAGAGCCAGGAACTTATTTTACTAACCCTTTCGTTTCACTTTACTTAGCTCTTATACTATAACATAATTTTTTCTTTTTATTTAATTTTGTTAACAAATCATGATAAATTTATCATTTTCTTCTGATATGATCCTTATTATGAAATAATTACAATTTAGATATTCAAAAATAATTAATATAATTAATTTAGTAAAATAAATCCTTAGTTAACAAATATTTTCTTAAGAAGAATATCAAATCAGCATAGATCAAGTAAAATGAATTGGTGGGAATACTTGTCAAACATGAATGGTTCAACATCAGCATAATCTCACTTATATCAATATTCCCTTTAATTACTTTTTAACGGTTCCATAAAATTTGATGTATATTCTAATTGAGGTTGATATGTATAATTAATAGAGATGATAAATTTAATGTCATTTAATTATCTACATAATGAGCGCTTGAGAACACGCACAGAAATTTTTTTAAAATTTAAGTCATAAATATGAATACTTTATCATATTTTAATATGCTCAATTGGAACATGATATAATTCGAGTAGTCCTTACACATAGCATATGCATTGAAATATACTCCTATGAAAGAATATTGCATTTTTTCTCTTTACTATAAAAGGGTTTCAAAGTATTTAGAAATGTTCATCAAAACCATTGGTAAAGAGACACAAAATAATTCAAATTGTGTGTGGATGCATTACTGGGTTAATCTTCTTTGGCAAATAGCCACATCTTCACTATATTATTTGGTGAAAGTTTGGTCATTTATTGCCAAAGAAGATTTGCCCGGTAAATCACCTATACAATATATTATAACATGAGTCACTTCAATATTTACAATAAAGGTAAAGATATTTATTTTAATTTTCTCAATATATGCATCTGTTCATGTGAAAGAATCTGAGCATCTAAGTGGGCTTAGGGCAGTGGAAGACAGATTGGGCTCAACATGCTAATAATTGGGCCTGAAGCAATGTCAATGGTTCGATGGGCTAAAATGACGTTGGGAGAGAACTCCATACGCTCCATAGACAAGTGAGGTTTGCTTTAGTGGTTGAGCACCTCTATCATCAATCGGTAGATTAAAATTTTGAGCCACGTTAAACGATAAGTGAGAACACGATTAATTCTCATGATGGATAGTGTAAAAAAAAAAGTGTAGTAGTGCAGGAATGGGCTCACCAAAGATTAGCTATGATATCATGGTAAATGTGTGACCATTATATCGAAAAGTTTCGTCCTCCTCACTAGTGTACCGAAAACTTCTAATTTTTCTTAAGCCAAATATTACATGAAAAGGTTTTTTGATAATGGACAATGTGAGTCTTGAATCAGGACCTTTGTCTACTCTATCAATAAATGAAATGCATATCAAAACACAACCGTCAAATCAAACATGACAACTCATTGGACATACATTAATTCCACAATTACTTTTTATTTGAAATACAAATAGCTAATTTTCCACAAACATTCCATTGGAATTTGACTCGTCGATAAGGGAGTTCCCATGCAAAATCTTTTGAAAACTCTACCGACATAAGAAAAATCAAATTTTGATGAATTCTATCAGAAATTAACAATTTTCTGACAATATTATTTAAAAAAAATATATTATCAATGAATTGTAACCTATTATAGTAAATCGACTATTAAAAATTAATGTTCATCAAGAAATTTTCATGAAATCATCTTATAAATGATCTGACTGCATAAATATTTCTTACAGTACTATTAATACCTTGAACGTAAACTATTGTACCATTGGCGGAACCCATCGGTGGCCCCTCAAAGTTGGCACCAACTTTCACTTAGATACTTCAACTAAGATTTATTTATTTTAGACACCTCAAGTAAGGTTCTGATGTGTCATTTTGACACTTTTTTTTACAATCACCCAAATATCTAAAGTGTGTGTAATACACTTGCCGCTGATGTGTCAAAGTGACCAATTAAATGAAGTTAATGACCACTTTTTTTCTAATCAAAAGTCATTATTTTAAAATTATTTTTGATATATCTGTCATGTTTCTTCATTTAATTGGTCACTTTGACACATCAGCGTCAAGTGTATTACACACACTTTAGATATTTGGGTAATTGTAAAAAAAAATGTCAAAATGACACATTAGAACCTTACTTGAGGTGTCTAAAATGAACAAAGCTTAGTTGAGGTGTCTAAATGAAAGTTAGTGCCAACTTTGAGGGGTCACCAATGGGTTAGGCCTTGTACCATTTTCTTTTCATGACTTGAGAGTATATACAATATAGTGCTCTTTTTATTTTAGGTGGGAACCGGAAAGAGAGAAGAATCTAATAAAGAAAAAAAATTCAGAGATTTGTGAAAGTTATATAAAAGGGGAAAAAAACCTTGAAAATTGTTCTAGCAGCATATGCCAATATCCCTTTTCTAAACATCTCAA
The DNA here is from genome assembly GCF_947179165.1 of Solanum dulcamara. Taxonomy (NCBI): domain Eukaryota; kingdom Viridiplantae; phylum Streptophyta; class Magnoliopsida; order Solanales; family Solanaceae; genus Solanum; species Solanum dulcamara. The sequence goes on along the minus strand of NC_077243.1, from coordinate 79,277,920 downwards.
ACTATTGACTATATTATGCTAATTGTTTGGCCAAATCAGCTAAAAATACGTATAACATGATATGATATATTTGCCTTGGGCAGAAGCCCGCACAATTCAATTTCTCCAAAAAGTGTCACACTATTAAAAAGTATTCTTATATTTTAATTATATCTTCAACTATTAAAGTGAGACATTATTTTCACACACAATACAATTTTTTGACAAAGGGGTTGAAACAATTTGGCCTCTCATAAGAGGGTAAAGACCATTTACCTTCTTTTCTTCAGCATATCCAAATGAATCTATCTTCATGTTTGGTTTGAGATATTAGTTAATCTCAAAATTATTTTATTTCATCATTAATATTAAAATGATGAGGGTACTATTTCAGGTAAAAGATAGAATAAAATAAAATAAACTTTACCTAAATTCCATAATGGAAAAGTCTAATTACTATACATCCCTCATTGTACCAAAATTACCCGATATCCCCTTTTTTTCAACCTTTCTGATACATTAGTGATGTATCTGATACATCAATTATCTATAGAATAATTAATGAAGATCATCTATTTATGGATAGTATCTTAATATAAGGTATGATTGGTTCTTTAAATCAATTACTGATCTAATTAATGAGATTAATTTAGTTAAAAAAATAATGGTTGTGTACATGAAAATTCAAGCAAAAAAACAGAACATAAATTCAAACCAAATTCGATTTCAATCTTTTTTTCAGTTTTGTTGATACATAAGTTATGTATCTGATACATCAACTTTAAATGTAGAATAGCCCTATATGTCGTTCCAAATCTCAATGGGTGGGACGGGATATTCTTGATGACGTATTTCATTCCCTGCATTGACATGAAAATGGTTAAATACAACTTGAACTTTATACATAAATACGATGTATCATATGCATTAAAATATCTGATACATGAGATGAGATTCTGATACATACAGAAGATGTATCAGAAGCAGTTATATCTTATAATCTGATACGTAAGTGTAGATGTATCAGAATCATTAAAATTTGAAACAATAAAAACTGACACTTAAACATGATGTATCAGAAATAGTAAATCTCCAAAAAATTGCATTTGAAAAAGACATTATGTATCTGATACATAAATGTAGATGTATCAGAATCATTAAAACTTGAAACAATAAAAACTGACACTTAAACATGATGTATCAGAAATAGTAAATCTCCAAAAAATTGCATTTGAAAAAGATATTATGTATCTGATACATAAATGTAGATGTATCAGAATCATTAAAACTTGAAACAATAGAAACTGACACTTAAACATGATGTATCAGAAATAGTAAATCTCCAAAAAATTGCATTTGAAAAAGACATTATGTATCAGAAGAGATATCGCTTGATACATGATAATCTGATACATAAATGATATGTATCAGAATCAAAAAACTTTCACTAAATTTTCATTCTAAAAAAAAAACTTAATTGAACCCATACCTTTGGGAGATTAGGGCGTGTTGTAACCCCTTCAATCTTGTTGTCTATTTCTTTGGGTGCATGTTTAACTGTAGCTTTCGACTTCAATTTCTCACGTAGCTTATCCATCACTGCTGAATTGTTACGATGTTTGGATCTAACCTCGTCGTAACCTTCCCAAGATGAATCAGAACCAGGTGAAACAAGAATTTCTTAATTTTTATTGGACTGTTTGAGACCATGAACGGATTCCATATGTATCATTGAAGGTATGAGAAACAAAAATAGAAAGATTTACAGAAGAAAGCAAATGATAATAATTTTAGAAGATTTTTCAAAGATTTACAGAAGAAATCAAAAGATACAACTTTTAGGAGAAATCAGATTGAATGAGGATGAAGTGAAATTCCATATAAGGAAAGATTAAAATATACCTTAGTTGGAACCTTGAAATTGATTAACGGTTGAAGAGGATCGAATTAAGTAGAGCAAATTAGGGCGAGGATGTAGGAGGAGGCGGATGTATCAGTGAGGGAGAGAGAGCTAAAGGAAAAAGAGTGATTTTGGAATTTTTTTGGTGTAATAGGGAATAAAAGTAAATATAGTAGGGGAATATGTGTAAAAAGGTAATTTACCCTAAAATGTAATTTACGAAATATCTCAAACCCATAGGATATTCTTACTTAATAAGATGGGAATGTTGATTTGTTATTTTCTTAACTGTTCTCTCCTTCTTTCTTTCCTATCTTTTGTATAAGCTTTTATTAGTGTAAAAATGTATGTATTTTTAATTTTAATTTTTTTTTAAAAATAGTATACATGTATGTAAATAGCTTTGCTCTTAATCACTTGTTCTCTTTATTATAAGGTGGTAGAGTTGTTCCATTTAGATTAAGCTAGAGAATATATATTTGGCTCACTTTCACTTTTACTTTTAGATGCTTAAATTGGAACATAATATATGCGACTAATTGGTTCTGTTTTATCAAAATCTAAAATATTAGCATTTGGTAGTATTATTGATTTCTTATGTAATCACGCGAAGCACAGGTAATTTCTCTAATCACAAAATAAAATAGAAAACCAACCGCCTCTAACCTCATTGACACTACTGTAGTACTAAGTAGCAATAATAAAAACATTATTTGTCTATGACAAATATACGAAATATGAATTTACTACATAATTTGCAACAATTTGAATGATGAACATTTAAAATAATAAAGGTACTGCAATAGAGTCAATCACAAGCTAATTTTTTTGGGAAATTCATACCACTAGACAGAGTATCTAGCGGTCCTTTATTGAAATAAAAAAATTCTCAATAGGAATAAGATCAAATAAGGGGCTGGGCCTTACATTATCAATTTTAGGGCTAGGCATAAAATATCAAAAATTGAATTACCAAATCGAACCGATTATTTCGGTATTCGGTAATTCGGTTCGATATTCGGTACTGAAATATAAAATTCAGTATTTCGGTATTCGGTATTTTCGGGAAATACCGAATTTTTATTTTTTTATTTTTTTATTTTATTTTTTTATTAATACAAAAAAACTGGAAAAAAAAAAAGAAGAAAAATTACCAAAAAGAGAAGAGTTTAGTAAGAGGAAACTATCCATTTTTTTCATTTCCCTTACCACTTTCATTTCAACTTTTCCACGTTTATAGCATACTATATGCACACTTTCAAACACGTACATTATGGATAACTGCTAAAATTTAAATTCATGTACATATAAAAATTATAAATTCTAATTTCAAATTTATGCAATTGGTTAAGAATTCTAATTTCACTTTGCATGATTTACTACGTCAGTTATCTACATAAACTGTTTGGTAGTTACATTAAAAACGAAAGATTCCAACTCTTTCATATCTTTGCAGAAACTAATTAATAATTAGTGCAGTGATGTAGAGTTTTTGAAAAAACATATGTATAAAAATTATGTGTGATATATTAGAGATTTTTGTTTTCACTCTTTTTCATCATTTTTATTACATGGTAATATTTTTTTAATTCTATATCTATTCATAAAGTATTTTCTCTTTGTTTATGATGTATCATTTCTCCTTCGTAGAATGTGGCTTCAGAGCAATTTCGATTTCGGTATTCGGTAAGTTAAAATGCATATATTACTTAATTATGGTGTAGTAATAAAAATGTAAGTTAAGATATGTATTTATTAGGTTAATGTAAATATTAAATGCGGACAAATTTTTATTGTACATTAACTATTAAAAAAATATGGTATTATCGAATACCATACCGAATCGAAGTTTGATTTACCGATTACCGAATTACCGAACCGAAGTTTGAAAGTTCGGTATTTGATATATACTTTGAATTACCGATTACCGAATTACCGAATCTGAATTTTAAAAATACCGGAGCGAATACCGAACGCCCAGCCCTAATCAATCCTAATAAGGTAATGAACGACTCCAACATTGATATTCCAAAATAAATAATTGCACTCAACTGGCATATATCATAATAATGCCTAATCAAGTTTATGTAAACTTTAATCCAGATCCTTCTCTTTCATTTCTTCATACATCAAGAAAAGTACTTTGTTTGGTTTTTCTATGCTTTGTTTCCAATAATCCAACACGTGATTCCAAAACGGAACATAAACACTCACTCCCTTACAAAAAAGACCAAACATTTCTTCAATAGAATTGGTGTCTTTGTGATGAAGTCTTAAATTGTTTGCAAAATGACACAGAGAAATATAAGTGTCCCTAGGATTCCTACACAAGTAAACAAGTTTGGTTCTTGAATCTTGGACAGATTTTGGCAATGAAGCAAAGGGCACATGAGTTGACAAGAGTCTAGGTGAAGTGAAGGATGAAAAATCAGGTACTCGACCATCAACATAGAGTGTATGTTCCGAGAATGGAACAAGAACATGAGGGTTCTTGACAAATAGGTGGTTTTGTTCAAAAATAGGATGTTTCATTCGATTCACTAGAGAGAATAAAAGTGGTTTTAGCCAAGTAGTTCCTGATTTTGGAGTTGTAATAAGGATGATATCACTGTCTTGAGCTTGAAATTGTTGTTCACATGAATCACACCTTGGATCAATCTTGGTGATTTCCAAAAACCTTGGTAATTGTAGATATATGATCCAATCCATCCTTTTTCTTTTGGTAGGGTAGAGAGCAATTTCTTACACTCTTCACTTAGGCTATCCTCTTGTAAATATTTGGGAGGAGAAGTTTGAGAAGTTGTCATTGTTTTGAGGATTGAGTGTCTTCGTCTAGTCTATATAGAGATAGATAGATTACCTGCCATTATCATTTAAGTCACCAAATTAAATCATAATTTAAAAAGAAAAAAAATAAATAACTTTCCAAGTGATAAAGAGTGTTACATCACCTTTCTTATGTCCAAAATTGCATAGATGCATGGAAAGATAAATTGTCTCTCATTTTCATTTTAGTCACATATATCATATTTTTTTAAAAGGAAATATGATAAATGACTTTCCTAGTCAGGGAGAGTGCCACATCACTTTTTTGTGTTTAGAATTATATAAATATATAGATACATACGGATTACGTGTCATTATCATTTAAGTTAATTAATTAGTCATAATTTAAAAGATGAAAAAAGATAAATGACTTTCCTAAGGATATATAAAGTGTGGCATGTTACCTCGTATGAGATAAATTACCTGCCATAATCATTTAAGTCACCTTATTAATCATAAAGAAAAAGGATAAATGACTTTTTCAATCATATATAAAGAAAAAAAGATAAATAACTTAAATGACTCTTTCATTTAAGTCACCTATTAGTGAAAAAAGAAAAAAAAAACTTTCCTAAGCATATATATATAGTGGAATGCCACCTCTTATGAGACAACTTAAATGCCATAATTATTTAAGTCACCTAATTAATCATAATTTTAAAAGGAAAATAAATAAATGACTTTCCTAGCTAGTCATAGGGAATATTATATGATCACCTCGAATTACATAGATAATTTACCTGTCATAATCATTTAAATCACCTATTAGTGAAAAAGGAATAAAAGATAAATGACTTTCCTAAGCATATATAGAGAGTGGAATGCCACCTCTTATGAGATAACTTACCTTCCTTAATCATTTAAGTCACCTAATTAATCATAACTTTAAAAGAAAAAAGATAAATAACTTTACCAATCATATAGAGAGAGTGTCATGCATGTTAATTACCTCTCTTGTGAGATAATTACCTACCATAATCATTTAAAGATACCTATTAGTGAAAAAGGAAAGAAAAAGTAAATCACTTTCCTAGTTAGAAAAGATTTCCATTTCTTGTTTCATATAACTTTGTTAGAAATTTCGTCGTCTTTGAAAAGTAATGGTGAGATGAAGGTTTAGTCTTTGATGCATTTCAATTTGATAATTTGTGTGATGGGCACTTCATCCCCTATTTGTTTTGGAGAAGAAGGAATAAGTAGATAAAGCGGAAACTCTTTATGTTAGGCTTGTAGAACCCTTTTTGTTAATCGAGCATTGGCAAGTTTACCTTATTAGTATTGTTTCTTCAATTTTATTATTACCTGTTGGTTTCTTTACTTCAGTTTTCGTATTATTTGTTGTTAGCTTTATTTGTACCATAAAATCTTCATTGTTGTATTTCCTTTCAAATACTTCTTGTTATATATTATGTTTTATTTGAGCCGATGGTCCGTCGGAAACAACATTTCTACCTTCACAACAACTAATGAATCTGTTAATCTTGTTCTTGCTTTGCAGGAATTGAAATTAATCTATAATTGCATACCATTGGATGAATCACATTGCTAAGAACCTTGCTTGGGAGATAAAAGAATGAGTTCTTCATGATTTTAATATACATGAGTGATATACTTCCCTTGTATTCATTGTTGAAGTGATCAATTTTCCTCTTATAGTTTGGTTTAATAATATATACTCCTTTCTATTTCAGTTTGTGTGACATTAATTTTTTATTAGTTCGTTTCAAAAAAAATGATATATTTAATTTGGACAGTGCAGGAAAAATGCACCTTGTGTTGAAAGAAGAAAAAACTATCATATAGATATATTTAAAAGATACATGAATTATCTAAGTTCATGCATTAGAAAATCATATCATTAAAGACCAATCATTTTTTTTATACTAACGATATTCAACTAACCATTGCCACGTGTTTAATTGCATATATTGCAAACTTTGAAGTGATCACTGTTATTGTATAGGAATAATATTGTATGAGTGATTTACGGGGCAAATCTTCTTTGGCAATAAATGACCAAATTTGCATCAAATAATAGTGAAATTTGGCTATTTGCCAAAGAAGATTAACCCAGTAATGCATCCACACACAGCTTGAAGGTTTTTCTTGACCAATTGATTTGATGTTTGTATATTTCTAATACTATATGAAACTCTTTTATAGCAAAGAGGAAAAGGTAAGTATTCTTTTATTAGAGTATATGTCAATGCATATGCTATGTATAAGGACTAAAGGAATAATTGATTTGAAGCGCAAATTCTTAGCATCTTCTTTCACACTTAAAATATATACCTTTTGCGACGTTTTAGTTTATGTGATATAATCTATTTTTTTAGTATGTCCTGAAAAGAATGACACACTTCTAAATTTGAAAGGAATTTACTTTATCCTTATCATTTTACCCTTAGTGATAAATTATTATAACCAAATAAATGTCATGGTATATTAAACGCCCCAATTTTCAAAAGTACTATGACATGTTTCAGACTACAATTTTTTTAAAACAAAAATATTTCTTTTTGTGAGGCCCTTCTAACTTGCTAACGCACGACATTTAGTGCACAGACTGTCCTTTTTTGGTTCAATTAATGATGAAAAGATTTTCATTTCTTGTTTCATATAACTTTGAAAAAAAAAGGTACAATCCTGAATTCGCCTCTGCAATATTATTGGAGATATGGAGGAGAAGTTATTCTTTGACCTTCTAATTAATTACAAGTAAAAGTGAATTTAGGAGCAGTAATTGATGAGAATTTATGTCAACATTAACAACTCATTGTGACACTTATGAGAAAACAACAATAAATAGCAGCATAATATCACAAAAGGGAAAAAGTGTGAGATCTCTAAAGTTTTTGACCATGATTCCATGAAAAAGAAAATTATGTTGTGGAATCTCTTGCTGTTGAATATTAGTCTTATAATTAATGGCATTTGTTGGCATATGTTTTCTTGTTGTCATAGACTCATAGGATATCTTATTAAGGTGCCAATAACTCTGAGCTCTCTATATGCTAGAGATTGGATTTAGGGGTGTCAAATTTAGTTAGCCGATAAAAATATAATTCGTTCAAACGCAAGTTATTGATTGAGCTAGTACATGCTTGTTGTTGAGGCTAGTTTGGGTATAACCCAAATTTTTTCATATAAATTTTGAGCAAAATTTGGATAGTATATGTAGTACCATATGCCGGCCAAGGTCATAGGTCTGATAGATTGTAACTTGTGTCTCAGCAAACTCAAAATTCTAAATTTGCGTGTAGCCTCAACACATGTAACATTTGAAGTGATCCAAACAAGATATACATTATTAGTGGGAGGGGAACAAAAATAGGACTAGTTTGAAAGAACATTAGCCTTCTTCAACAATATCTTTTCAATAAACAGAGAGAATAAATCAAACAATTAAAGAGTCAATAATGAATTCATTATGGAGTTACATGTTAAATCAAAGAATTAAAGAGATAATAATGAAGTCATGATGGAGTTATATGTTCTATTGGCAGATTCATAATTTAAATATTATGAATTTTGAATTCTATGTGAGTGAATTGATTCCAAATTTAACATATGAATATCAAACTTCAATCAAAACTACTGAATTATATCGAATTCGTATCTAAAAGCCTACCTCCAACGCTAATTAAATGTTAAGATTCTTTTAACAAGGAGAATATATTGCAGCAACATCACATGTCTTTTTTTTTTTCCTTTTCTTTTTTCATGAGCATATCCTAAATGAATTATGCCAATATCAAGTTTCTATAAATGTAGGTGAAAAAATCATAAACTACTCAAAGAAATTTCAAAAATTGGAGAGGACAAGAACCGCAGGGTATTCTCCTTTAGCAAGATTGCTAAGCTTTATGCATGAATTAAATTCTTTCTTGCCAAGGGAGAATTGCCCTACGTTTCTTCATTTCCACAAAAGTCGAATCCATTCGATGTCTGGTATTTGTATTGCTATCTGATTTAATTTGAATTCGCGCATTGCAGAATCTAATTTCTAAGGGTGGCGCTTTTAACGGCGGAGTTATTAATTAGGGGTCGAAAACTTAAACAGGTGATATATTTAAACTAATTCTCAAACTTAATTAAAAAGTTGGATCGATAACACGGCTTTTCTTTTATTTTTCATTCGGTATTTGATATTTGGAGTTCGACTAATTTAAATTTGTGCCACTTAGGACTCATTTGGGGGAAACGCTTGCTATCAAAAATATATGTTTTCATATTCAAGACTCGAAATCGAAATCTCTAATTTAGAAAAAAGCAATCTGCACGATTAATTGGTGGCAATAACACTAAGTTATAACGCAAACAAGGAATTAAAAGAGTTTAACACTTTTAACATTTTTGTCTTTTCTCTTTCACTTTCATACCTTGTGGCTAACAAAAAGAAAGTGATTTTTTTAACCCTCATTACATGAACAACTAGATAGAAGGATAATAAGAAAAGGGGGAAAAAAACTTAAAGAGCTACATTAATTCCTCCCCAAAGGAGATAGCCATTTGAAGTGCTCTTGTCAAATTAACTTTTACATCCAAATTAGCTTCATTTTCAGCTTCCACAATAGCTTCCATGCCAAAGAAGTACCTACTTGTAACTCTAGCTTGAACAACACTTAGTTTCATCTCTTCAAATACCTCCAAAATTGACACAAGCACATCTTTCCCCTTTTTGCATGTCACTTTCACCAAAAATCTTGTCCCAATAAGCTTTTCCACCTTCACTTCCTACGTCAACAATAATAATAACTACGCCTCAGTTCCAAACAAATTTGAAGTAGCTCTATGAGCCCTTACTAACTCTCACTTAAAAAAAATTGATTATTGCAAATCTAACTTTGAATAGTTCATAGTTAATGGAAGTTTTTAATAATTTGTTGCTAATCAGTCACTGAGTAGCTCGTAGCTAACAAGTTTTTTTGATAATCCATCACTAATTAATTATGTACTGAATAGAATTAGTGACGATTTTTGTTATCTAACTACAGAACTTACTCCTTTCTACTTCATGTTTTTTTCTAAGTAATGTGTATTTCTAATTCAACTCATGGCATCATCATATTAAATAAAAATAAAATAAAAAATATATTAAATAATATTCCCTTTATTTCAATTTGTTTTTCTTTTTGTTTTGTTAATCCGTTTAAAAAAATATTTTTTTCTTTTTTTATAATTATTTAATTTAATTGTGCAAATGATATGTTTACGAGTTCAAGATTGAAAGACATTTTTGTAAATTCTACAAATTTTTAATTTAGAACCACAAAATTTTTAATTTTTTTTTAATACTCTGTATCAAATTAAAACTATACAAATAAATTGAAACGGAGGGAGTCATAATTTCTAATATATAGAGAGAGAGGGGGGGAGAGTGTACTAATTGGACATGATTTAAGAGTTGTTGATACTCTCTTTGAATGGCTTCTAGCTGGAGTCTTAGCTTGATGATGTAAAGGAAAGCATCCAAGATGATAGAGTTCTTTTTCACCTTCACAAAAATAAAAATAAAAAATAAATTAGGCAGTTGCTTTACTGTTTTTCTTTTTAACACCATTTTTTGAAACTTTAATTTAAAATGATTAGAGGAAAAGAAAATGCACTCCATCCATTTCATTTTAGGTGACATTATTTCTTTATTAGTTCTTGAAAGAGCATAGGGAACTTCTTTATATTTGAGAATAATTGAATTTTAAACTCATACATTTTATCTTTAATATTCTCTAGGTCGAATTTAAATCTACACTAAATGTACTATAAGTCAACATAGTTAATAAATCAATATATTACTACTACTCTACTCAGGAAAAAACTGTTTAACTTCCTCAAACAATAATAACTTTACATAAAATAGAACGGAGGGAGAGGAGTATATAATAGACTTTTTTATTGTCAACAAAAAATCATAACATGTAAAATATCACTTAAAAACTCTTTTTATTTTCTTAAAATCAATGTATTTCAAATTATGTCACGTAAATTAAAACACAGGAAAAATATATAAGCTAAATTAAAGAAGAAAAAGATGATAGTATTATTTACTGATTTGGAGTTTGTAAGTGTTCGTAAAAGGTGGAGCTTGCTACGCTTTGCCATTTTACTTTGCACTCTTCTTGATGCCATTTCTCTCTTTAATAATGGTTTTGTTGATGTGAAGAATGAATAAAGAAGAGGTTTTTATAGAAGGAAAATGATGTAATAAATGATCGCTATGAGTTGTGGTGGAATGATCGGGATTTCTTTATTTTTACTTTATGTCTCGGGCGCGAATGGCTGAAAATTAAAAAAGTTATATTGGGAGTGTTGCTGCCAAAAGTGGATCCTTGCAATGCTCGAATCCAAATCTAATCGAACTCCAATAAGAATATTGGACATCGACTGAAATTCAAAAAAAGAAGAAGATGTAATTGGTGACCAGCAACATGCATGAGTTGTGATGGATAGTTGGAATTCCTTCACCCTACGGTCTCGATAAAAATGAAAAAAATCATATTATAAAAGTGTTTTTTCAAAAATAAATTATACAATACACGATTTAATTTTTAATCGAATTTTAATATAAATATCAAAAAAAAATTATGTAATGGGTGATCACGGAATGTCAAGATATTTGCTGACATACTTCCCTTTTTCTATCTCTAGGTTGTCACTCTCCCTAAAAAAATTCCCTTTATGTGACTATGTTTGATTTAAGTATAAAAAAAAAAATTGTATTGTAATAGAATAAAAAGATATTTTAAAATATTATGATAAGACATTACTTTGATTCACTGTCTGGACATAAGTTATAAAAATGTGTGCATATAAATTATTTCATAGATATTTTTTCGTTGTTTGAACATAACTTTCACTAGGAGTATAATATTAATATTAATAGACAATATAGCTTAATTAACCAACCCTCATTAACCTCTTATTCTTTAATTTAATTTCCTTCTCTTTTTTTTTGTGAAATACTTTTTTGATGAAAATTGTTGGGGACTTTTAATTGTGAAATATTTGGATAAGTTACAAGAGAGTCCAAAATTGGACAGTCACAGGCAATTTGCCTTATAACATGAAAAGGACTGATAGGAATGACAAATGCCATGTAACAAGACAACCCTTCTGAATGCAGGTTAGGTTAGATTAAGACCTCCGCGCTTACTTTCGAGTTCGATTAATTCAAATTTACGTAAATAATAATAATTTATAGTTAATGCATTTACTTGTTAAAGGTAAATGTAATATCTAAACTCTTGAAATTAGAATAAATTCTGCACCAATGGATCATACTACTTGGATGAACCAAATGCACTCTAAAAGTTTAAATCTAAGATATTTAATAGCTTAAGAATAAAGTTATTTATGATCACTTTATCACAATTATTACGAATTGTTATACACAAATACTTCTAGAATAATAATTTCTGCTATAACTTATCAAATATCAAAAAAATAAGAAAATACTTAGGAGTTGTATGGATGTTGGTTAGAAGAACTATTCATGTATTGAAATTAATATAACTCTATACCTTATTTGATTACAAAAATGGAGAAAAATAATCTCCACTTAGAATATTGCATAGTTTTACATTGTTTGATACTTTGATTGTTTTTTATTTTCTCTTTTCCACATAAAACATAATATTGCTAATATAATATTTGGTTCATGCTTGTTTTTCTCACATAATTAATATATGTATAAGTTGTGAGAGAATTTATACATTATTTTATATAGGTCAAAGGGCTTGATTTACCCCTAAACTTTGTTATATGAAGCTGATATATCCTTCGTTTAAAAACTAGCTCATATATACCCCTACCGTTATTGAAATGACACATATATACCCCCACCGTTACAAATTTAAAATAGCTCACATATACCCCTTTCATCTTAAGGAAGTGAAAAAAATAATTTTTTGATTTTTAATTTTAAAAAAATTCATGTATGGGTATATATCTTTTTTGAGAAAGTAAAAAAATTAAAAATTAAAATTTATATACTCATACATGTAAAAAAAAAATAGCAAAGTTTAGGGGTATATATAATCTTTTTCACACATAATTTTTTTGACTTCTTTAATTATTATTATTTGAGTTTCTAATTCTTATTTTATTTTTTATTTTTCATTCTTTGGTGTAAATATAAGAGAAATAAAAAAAAGTGTGAATGGAAAAAAGAGAAAAAAATAAAAAATAAATTTAAAACTATTTTACAGCTATATTGTAATTTAAAACTATTTTTTTTGATGCTATATTGTAATTTAATTTTTGTATCTATAAAAAATATTGGGGCATGTATAATAAATTTTACAATAAAAGTAGTGAGAAAAATAAATTTGACCATCTAAATAATAAAGTCAAATTAGCCGTTGAATCAAAAAAATAAATTATGTGTGAGAAAGATCAAATATACCCCTATATGTATTGCTTTTTTTAATAAAAAACTTTGAAAAATAATTTTAAAAATAATTTTTTTCACTTCCGTTAGAAGAAAAGGGTATATGTATGGGTATATATATTTTTTCAAAAATAATTTATTTGTGAAAAAGATCATATATAGGTTAGTAAAAAAGAATGTATTTCTAATTTAGTAAAAAATAATTTGTAACGGTTTAGGGGGGGTGGTTATATATGTGTCATTTCAATAATGACAGAGGTATGTATGTGCTACTTTTTTAAAGGGGGATATATCAGCTCCATATCATAAAGTTCAGAGGTAAATCAGGCTCTTTGCCCTTTTATATAAAATAGAAGATGAAATAACTAATACGTGAATAAGCAAATCTTGCATAAATAAACCATTTATAACTTATAATCCCTACATTACTAATAAATGCACAACTAATCCTCACATTATTAAAACATGCATAAGTAATTTTTATAAAGATACTAGTGATTTCTACTTGAATTATCATCGATTATTTATCAAAACACACCTTCGAAGCGGACTAGAGCAAAGGTTTGAATACAATCATCAAAAGGCGTGTGATAACTTAATTTGCCCATAAAATTCCATCGACGTAGCAGCTGCCTCACTAATTTTGATAATAAATTGGTGATAGTTTAAATAAAAAACACGAACACCTAATAATTTAGATAATAAACTCCCAAAAAATTATATTCAAAATATCTTTTATTTATCATTAACTCATTTTTATTTGTGGGGGTGAGGGGAGCAAGGAATTTAAATTTGTCAAATTTGTCAGTCAGTCAGAGAAAACTCAGCAATAGATTTTCAGTACTAGTCATCACGAGACCAATCAATTAGCTAATTTCACCCAATGGCTCAACTTCTGTTTGTCTAAATTTGCCAGTGTTGTAGCCTAGCTCACATGCCCTGCCAATTAAAGTTCTCTATCTGTTTTATTCCATGTTATGTCTTGTGTCTTCTTGGTATTCAAAAACCTTCACTTTTCAATAGCCATATACTCACTTTGTTCTTTCCTTCGTTTTATTTTATATGACACCGTTTGATTTGATATGATATTTAAAAAAAATAAAATTAAAGGGTTTAGAATAATTCTTAAATATTTATGTAACTTTAAATCATTTTGTTAAGGTTAAAAGAAAAAAAATTAAAGTTAAATTATCTTTAATTATAGTAAAATAACATTCATTTTGGAACCTCTAAGTTAATTGAGATAAAGAGTATATAACTTAGAGGTCGAATTCAAAATTTAAAGTTTATAAGTTTTTATAACAATTACATATTAATTATATATATAATAGTATTTCGGTCAAATATATAAATATTTAGTGAATTTCTTACTATATTTACATGATATGAGTTGATATTTTAGCTATCAATGTCGAAGAACCGGATTCTTCAGACCCCAAACAAGAAGTAAATTGCTGAATATAAGAACATAAGGAATTTTGGTGTCGTGGAGAACTCCTTGCTCAAAGAAGTCAAATTATAACCTACTCTGGTAGGATTTACCTCAAAAACTATAACCAATTTCCAACCTAACCAGTGTCTCCAAGGCACCTGGTTCTTCTATATATATTTTTTTGACAATCATCAAAACTTATTTCAGCTTTGTTCAACAAGAGCAAAAGTTATTGAATTTATTACTTGGTAGATCCATCCCAGCCTAGCTAGTTGTCTCCTCTCCTTCTTTTCTTCTAACTTTCTTCGTCGATCTCAATTTAAGTGATGATATTTGACTAGTCACATAATTTAAGGAAAGAAAAACTTTTGAAACTAGTGATTTAGAATATTTCATATATATTTATGTGGCTATAAATCAGATCACTAAGGATAAAATAAAAAGTTTAAAGTTAAATTTTATCTAAATTAAAATATCTCTTTTTGGTGACAAATTAAAAAAATATATATGTCATCACATAAATTGAGACAAGAAGAATAGTTTTTATCAACTTATTCGTACCTTATAAAATACATTTGCAAACTCCTAAGCCATTTTATTTAGACTTTCATATCTTAGTTAGCAAACTTTATTTCGGTTTTGTAAGCGGGGTTTGTTATTCGTTTTGGATCCGATTAATTCGTCAAAAAGACTCGCTTTTGAAGCAAAATATTCCCTACATGCCAAAGGCGACCTGTTTCCAGGACTACGGACATGAAATTGTGGTCCAGAATCCAGTAAGCAAAAAACTATTATACTTCAAAACTCATAACATAAAATCTTTGGATGCATCTATACAAGCACTAACATATTGAATTTCATCAGAACTCCAAAGTTAACTATGCTTGAGTGAGAATGTTCCCCTTGGGAAGTCCTCGTGTTGCATCCCTCTTTTATGCTTTGTATTATTTTTTAATTGGCATAATACATAAATATGACCCTTAACTTGGTTTCAACTGGTAATTATGACCTCAAACTTTATTAGTGTACAAGTAGACACTTTTACTATCCAAAATTTGAATAAATAGACACATTCGTCCTACATGGAAATTTTGTGCCACGTAGGACAGTGTGTCTACTTGTTCAATTTTATACAAGTTTAAGTACCTCCTTGTGCACATCCAAAGTTGGAGGGCATAAATGTGAAATGAGGTCAAGCTAAAGGGCATATTTATATATTATGCCCTTTTAATTTCTTTGAGTTGGTGGTCTATCAGAAACAACATTTCTTCCTCTGAGGTAAAATTAAGATATGCATACGCTTTATCCTCCTCAAATCTCAATTTATGAAACTGCATTGGATATGTTGTTGTTGTCGACTATACCAATAAAGATGGTATGTAGGTCTCTTTAATAATTTAAACTATGTAACAAAAATAGTAGTGTCCACAATTGTCCTTTTATTTCTCTGTCTTTCATTCATTCCCTTTAGATAGAAAAAGCCAAACACATAGAACCGTACTTAGTTGATAACAATTAATGACAAGACATGTCTCTCCCTTTTGCATTCATTTTTTCTTGTTCACAGGCGTGCATATATGATCTGAGAATTTAAAGAAAAAACATACAAAAAGCAAAAACAAAAAAGGCAAATTGGATTTTAGTAGTTACATACTTCCTTAAATCACTCTTTTTAGCTTTGTTATATTGCTATTATAACCTCTTTTTTTGAGAGTACGCCAGACTCCTTTTCTGTCTACTCATTTCTTGATAGTACTTCAGTCTGTTCTATGTTAGCCTTAGCTTGTCTCCTTCTCCTTGACATGTCTTTCTCCTCCACTTTCCTTCTACATACACGGA
Organism: Solanum dulcamara; assembly: GCF_947179165.1. NCBI lineage: Eukaryota > Viridiplantae > Streptophyta > Magnoliopsida > Solanales > Solanaceae > Solanum > Solanum dulcamara. The sequence goes on along the minus strand of NC_077243.1, from coordinate 79,261,555 downwards.
TTTAGGATTTGAATATTCTGCATCTGTTTTACTTTGTTTGTCTTATTTTTCATTTGACACGAAGTTTAAGAGAACAAATAAAACTTTTGGATCTTGTGGTCATAAATTAAAGATATGTAGAATGACCAAAATGTCTTTTAATCGCGCAGTTTTAAACATGTCAGACGAAAAAAGTTAAAATTAAAGAGTTAACAAAAAAAAGAGACAATCTTTTTTTTAAACGGACTAATAAAAAAACGTAAGATAAACAAATTGAAACGGGAGGAGCATTATGGATTCTGATTCGGGATCTTATCACACCCTATTTTATTTAAACAAGTTCGAACTATATTATTTATACTTATTTAGTACATCTTTAATTGTATATACAAGGTCCGAGTGAAATTTAATTACTGGATTCGGATGAACCAATAAGTCATGCACTAAAATTCACCCTTGCTCCTTCTCAACCAAGATTTTAGCCTTCGCCTGTCTCCTTGACATGTCTTTCTCCTCCACTTCCTATCTCTCGTAGACAGATTTAGAATTTGAATATTATGAATTCTAATTCGAAATTTATCACAATCCATTTTATTTTTCAAGTTCAAAATATATTATTTATACTTAAATACAAAAATGATTAAACATATATACAAAGTCCGATCGAGCGAACAGATGAACCAATAAGCTAAACACTCAAACAAACAAAAATTAACCTTAGCTTGTCTCCTTCTCCTTGACATGACATTACCCCTAACCAAATATTTTTACAATAGTTTTGTTTACAATAATTGATTTACGTAATCATGAAATTCACTAGTTTTACGATAGTTGCCGGTCTACCACAACTAGGGGTAGATGCAACTTTAGGGAAATAGGTGTCACTTGACACTTGCTTTGTGAATTTTTTTACTTTTTTGTATACGATACAGGCAAAAATTTGTGATGGAAAAGTCGATCATCACAAAATTGTCAGCTGAAACCAAGTTAAGGGTTATATTTATGTACTATGCCTAAAATATTCCAGTAATGGTGTGGTGACCATTACTCGTTGCATTATCATTAAAGACTTCTCTTTTTTTAGCATTTTGATGTCATGAAATAGGAATTCAAGATTTCAAGCATTTTTCGTGTGATAGTCCAGTGATTTTTTAAAAATAAGTCGACCGACTCTGTTGGCCCCCAAAATTGTCCAAATCAGGTCCAGTGACCAGTATTCATTGCATTTTCATTAATGACATCTATTTTTTTCAAGCTTTTTCAATGTCACGATAGTAATTTAAAATTTTAAACATTATTTTGTGGGTTAATCCATTGATTTTCTGAATATATGTCAACCGACTCGTTGGCCCCCATACTTAGTTAGGCAAGGCCTCACAGGTCTGATGACTAGTACTCATTGCATTTTTATGAATGGCATATCTTCATTCAATGTTTTGGTGTCACGAAATAAGAATTCCAAATTTTAAGCATTTTTTGTATGCATTAGTCCACTATTTTTTTGAAAATTAGTTGAACAACTCTGTTGGCCCCCAAACATGTGGCCAGGTTGGGCCTCACAGGCCTGATGAACAGTACTCATTGCATTTTTACTATTTCAGTTCAAGATTTAAAAAAAATTTCGTGTGTCTATGAATCAATTGTCAAATGGAATTCCTACAGAAATTTGAGGATTGCTCTTCTATTTTTTTTTTTTTTGTTTTCACCAAGAAATTGTGTTACATCTTAAAATTAATTGTTTGATTGTAGAGTATGGACAAGATGGATTGGTGTCAATAAAATGTGATGTTTATAGTTTAGGATCATGTTGCTTGAAACGTATATTAGGAGAAAGCCTAGTGAGTGAGGGAGATCTTCTTGAAGCAATGGGCAAAGTTATTCACTCCTAGAGGCACTAATGAATGTTGTAGATGGTAACTTGGTACCTACAACGGATAATCACTTAAAGAAGAAGTTGGATTGTGTGGCATCAATCATGAAAGTTATGCTAAACTGTTGTGTTGAATCACCAGCAAGAAGGAAAAATATGAAAGATGTTGTAGAGATGCTGCTACAAAAGATCAAGATTCAACTTCTTGCATATTAGGTATGGTTCTAGAAACTTGTTTCAAAATAATTTGGTGGTCGTAAATATTTGATAAATTTTTGAATTCATGCAAAGATTGCCCTTTTGTTTATGCATTTGTGTTGTACAAGCTATCCTTATTAGAATAAATTCTAAGCATTTGCTAAATTGCTAAATTCAACTTCTTCTTCTTTTTAGCACTTGATTTGTGGCTGAAACTAGATTTCTTAATGACTATTTGTGCACTTTCTTACTGACAACCCATTTAAGCCAGGGAGATTGTTGAAAGGGTTGGAATTCTTTTTGTACCTGAACTAACTCTACCCCTTCATAGTTGATATATATGTAGTTCATATTATAGTGCGTTTGTTGTGGAAATTAAAACTATACTATTGAGAAAATGATTTTCTTAATGAGTTGTTTTTTTTATTACCTTAAATTATTATAAATGTATTATTTGTAAAAACTAATTATTTAGTTTCATAAAATTTTAAACATTGAATTCGTGTCAACTTTAATTCAATTGCAAGTATATGTCAATGCAAGTCTAGTAGGTGGCTAGAACATCCAATTCACCCATTCATATATATATATATATAACCGCGTGAAGCATGGATAAGTTCGCTAGTAATTCTATAAAACATGATAACATTAGCCAAATAATTACAGCGGATAAATGGAACGAAGAGTTGCAGGAATTTTATATATATAAAGTTAACGTATATTTATAATTTTGTTCATAAATATTATAGTGTTTAATAAAATATGATAGTATTTGTTTTAATTAATGTGTGTTTATATTTATGTCCATAATTCTTACTTCTTCCGTTTTAATTTATATGACTTAGTTTGACATGGCACAAAGTTTAAAATAAATCATAGATGTCTGTGTAGCGGTAAAACATTTCATTAAGGGTAAAATGAACATTTTAAAGTTAAATTATTATTAAATATAGAAATGTGTCATTCTTTTTTGGATTATCTAAAAAGGAGAGTGAGTCATATAAATTGGAACAGAAAGAGTATGACTTTATAAGGACATTTTAGTGATTCAACTTTTAAATAATAGTGTTTAATAAAATATGATAGTATTTATTTTAATTAGTACGTATTTTTACATTTTTATCCAAAAATATTATGACTTTACAAGGACATTTTAGTAATTCAACTTTTAATTTTTTTTACTTCCCACTTTTAATATGACTAATTTCTGAGCACGTATATTCCGTATGAAAATCAATATTTTTTTTAAAAAGCACATAATAAAAATTATTGGTAAGACATGCATATTTGTTACAAGTGTTTCCAGATATTTTTGATCCACTGCAGTGTCATCAATAGCTAAAAAAAATACATCAAATTCTGGTCAATCGAAAGGTATTGGTAAAATATTCCCAAAAAAGCACCGCAAGTTGGAGAATCCAAAGGGCAAAGGGGATGTTACCTAGAGTCCTATGCATAATTTTAAGGAAAACTACTTAATTACACGTACTTCACTATCATATTTAGTATTATTATTTATATTTTTAAAATATTGCGTATCTTATTATTAATTAAGAGTTTCGTACTAGATACATACTTTGCTATCAGATACACTAAAATAAGGAAGAGAGAAACGAGATTAGGAAGGGAGGTGAGCGAGATTCCCAGATACATGAGAATCACACAAGATATATGTATTTGTATGTATCTGGCGTGATTCGCATGTATCTAAGATACCAGATACATGCGAGAGTGGTGAGTGAGATGGAAGAGAGGCGAGCGAGATTTGTTATGTATCCTAGATACATGTGAATCCACTTTGATATAATGTATCTAGAACTTATCTGAATGTATCTGGACTCACAAACATATGGTAAGATACGTAATATTGCAAACTAGAGTGTATTTAAGTAATTAGCTACTAAGCTACTGAAATTTATGTAAGTTCCCTTAATTTTAATACACAATTCAAGTGTGAAGCAACTACTGCCCTATAGACTTTCAAATATACACATAGACTAACACTTACAGGCTTACAACTACTATCCATCACTGCCAGTAGGGGTGTACATGGACCGGGTTGGTTCGGATTTTTTACAAACCAAATCAAACCATTTGTGTCGGGTTATTAAATCTATAAACCAAACCAAACCAATAAAAGTCGGGTTTTTCAATATCAATTTTTCTCGGGTTTTTCGGGTTTCTCGGGTTTTTTCGGGTTTTTCGGATTTTTCATAGTATCTAATAAAAAACATAGAGCAGTGCTTCTTAAAAAGAATTCTAGTACAAAATATCAACATATAAGATGTACGCAGAACACTGTTTGAAGTTTTAACTTTATAAGATGGGCTTTTTTTGTATATTATTTAGATGAGCTTCTCAAGTCCAAATATAAATGTAAGAAAGAAAACAAAAATTATGAAAAAATTTTAAAAAACATTTATAAATTACATTTTAATAAATATTTCTATGTGTAACATAATTTAAAAGTAGTATATCTATAATCGGGTCGGTTTGGGTTCGGTTTGACTTTTTTTAGTTAAAAACAAACCAACCCTATAATGGTCGGGTTTTTTTTTCAAACACCAAACCAAGTCAAACCAAACCACTAGTCGGGTTTTTTTTCCGGTTTGGTTGGGTTTGTCGGTTTGGTGAGGTTTATCGGTTTGCCCTGTACAGCCCTTACTGCCAGAGAGGACTTGCAGCTGCTACATTTGCTTACATTTTTCTACAGCAAGTCCCTATATATTTTGCTAGCGAACAACAACAATTTCAATATATAAATAGTATAAAATTTATAAAGCAGAGTTTCTTTTCTACATGAATTATCACAACAATTAACTATCATGTTTAGTTTTTCGGAACACTTCTAATTTATGATTATAAAATAGTTTCAGCTGTAATGTTTAGGATCAAAGAGAGTTGATCATCATTCAGCATCAAACCACATATGTACAACACTAATTTCTTTACGTGTGATTATACCGTTCAAGCTATTTCTTGCACTTATTAAACAAATTAGAAGATCATCATTCAAATGAAGTTAGCAAATCAAGGCAAATTCCCCTGATGGGAGTGAACATAAGGATTCTCCGACGAACGAATGCAATAGATGGAAGGCTTACGGATGTAGTACTGGACGGCTTTACCTACGACAAATCTAGACTTAATGAGAATGTACCTGAAAATTCAATGGCACTTCTGTACGCACTTAACGACAGAAGCATATGTTGAATGATTAATATTAGATATGTTTATATAATGTAGTCTTGAAGATTTGATGGTAAAAACTCTTTCATACTCCTCAATTACTTAATTGGATTCCTTTCAACTTCATATTGTCTGTTGACCTTAGTTTCACTCTTGTGACTCAGTGGAGTACCCTGGACTGTCACCAATTATCACTGCTAAATTCCAAGGCACTTCCCATACCCTTGGGGGAAATTTGATTGGCACTTGTGAGTCTGTTTCCACAAACACTTACCTAATTCCTTCTGTAACAGTGATAACTGCAATCCTTCAATCTGAATACCTGCAACATTAGCAAACATTCTCCGCAGCTTTGCAGCTGTATGCTGAGGTAAGAAAAGGGTGAGACATATAGTCTTAGATTTAGGATGTATGCAACACCAGCATCTTGATGCAATATTAATCCCCATGCTTTGCACCACTTCATCAACAGGCACCCTGAATTTCCACATTCTCCATAAGAAAAAACAGACTGTTTAAATGGCAGCTTTTTACTCCACAATTTTTTGAAAAAGTCTATCCTCATGATCTTTCCATGCATTAGAAACATCAAAAATGGACCCAAACCCAACTCCTCCTTCTACTTGGGGAAGACATAAAGTTTCCCAGCTTACCCAATGTCTGCTTTTATTCTCAACGGTATTCTTCCAGAAAAACTTAACAAAAATGCTTTTCGGAGGATTAAGAGATGACAACAAGTGAATAGGAATACTCTATAATACATGATTTATAAGGATAGTCCTTCTCCCTTTCCAACCTTGAACCTTTTTACCAATCTTTAAGGAGAATTATTTTTTTTGAAAAGACTAATGTTCAGCCGTTTCAACATGTAATGATTGAGTAATTACGTTTTGGGGGAATTATGAATATGGACCACTAAAGTAGGACTGTTAGTACAGGAGAAAATGAAAGCAAGACTCACACTCTTTTTTGTCTACTTCCTCCTTATCTAAAATGAGTGGTTTCAATATCAAACTGACAACAAACAAAAAGACACATTTTTTTTGTTTCATTGAAACAATTATTTACTTGCACTAATACTGAAATGATGGAATGAATGAAGAAAAGTAGTTTTTCCTTTTCCCTTAAAATAGATTCGAAAGAAAAGTATTCTAAACACATGTTATTAGTCATACTAATATTTTTACATATGGAGAAAGCCTTGAGCTCTTGTCTCTTAACACTACTCTTGTTGCTTCACTATGTTATGGCTAATTCAGCCATGATAGCTCGTACCAACGTTTCTACGGATCAATTAGCTCTTCTCTCTTTGAAATCCCAAATTAGTTCCAACCCCTTTCACTTGTTGAATGAAAGTTGGTCTCCTGCTACTTCTGTTTGCCATTGGATTGGAGTCACTTGTAGTTCTCATCACCAGCGAGTGAAGTCCTTGAAGCATTCCAACTTGGCTCTTACAGGCAGGATCCCCTGTGATTTTGGAAACCTCACATTTCTTATTACTCTTGACTTGGGAAGCAACAATTTCCATGGAAATTTACCTCAAGAAATGGCACGTTTGCATTCGCTTAATTTTCTTGATTTAAGTTTCAACAACTTTAGAGGGGACGTTCCTTGTTGGTTTGGGTTTTTACACCAACTGCAAGTTCTAAATATTAGGAATAACAGTTTCACTGGTTCCATTCCTCCGTCAATCTCAAATGCCTCAAGGTTGGAGACTTAAGAAATATCTGCCAATTTACTTCAAGGAAAAATCCCGGAAGAGATAGGCAATCTTCACAACCTGAACTCGTTGTCAATAGAACATAATCAGCTTACAGGTTCTATACCAGTCACAATTTTCAATATTTCTAGAATTGAAGTCATTGCATTTAGAGATAATAGCTTATCAGGAAGTCTTCCAAATGGTTTATGCAATGGTCTCAAAGAGCTTTATCTATCCAGAAACAAGCTTCATGGTCATATGCCTAAAAGCATGTCAAATTGTTCACAACTTCAAATATTGGATTTATCAACAAATGAGTTTGATGACCAATACATAGTGAAATTGGAAGATTGAGTAACTTGCAGTCATTGTATCTTGGATCCAACAATTTCACAGGTATGTTTTTTATTATTTTTTTCGATATTTTTTAAAAAAAATATTCACCATCATAACTCATATACTTATTTCTAATCATAAGTTTCATATTTTTCATATTCATAACCTCCACATATTTAATTTATAACTTTAAGAATCTTTTTATATTCCTCCATTTTTATCTGTATAAATTCATCTTTTTGATTTCAAGAACCCCTACTCAAAGGTTACTCTTTTTCATTCTATTGCTGAAGTAGTGAAGCACTTATATAATTATTGTACTATTTTCACTCTTTATTTTGATTCGATGAAGAGAATTTTGATTGATTAAGGGAGAAGGTGTCAGTAAGAACTCGAAAAATGATGTACCAATTCTGTATTTCTTTTTTACATCTATATTGTTACGAATTAAGTCTTAAGAAGGATGTGTATTTCTTTCATGTTTATTTTTGTGTTTTTATCTCTATTGGACTTCTTTAATTTAATTTTCTATGAATATCTAATGATAGTAAATCTGTATTTTGGGCTCAAATTAGCAGTTTATGACTTTATTGGAACTTTACTAACTACTGAACAAAGTTTATAATTTACAGTTGGTTCCTTAAAAGAAATTAATTCTAAACATTAAAATACACCACCCATTTGATGTTTCTTATCAACCTTTAAAAATAATAATTTGTAATTATTATATTTTATTACTCATTACACATTAATTTTTATAGAATTTTAATTGTTCTAACGAATCTATAAAAATTTACATGGTATATACGTACAACGAAGGTCTCCAGAAACTAGTATTATATATAAAGCAAGACTTGGTTGATATGACAGGATGAATAAAGAAAATTAATTTTCTTCTCTTTTCCTTAAAAGAGATTTGAATGGAAAAATCTCCTAAAAATAGATCTTATCGCTATTTAAAGCCTCCAAACCACAGGTTACTACTAATATTTGCACTAATGGAGAAAGCCTTCACTTTTTTTTCTCTTAACACTGCTTTTGTTGCTTCACTATGTTATGGCTAGTTCAGCCATGACCGAATCCAACATTACGACTGATCAATTAGCTCTTCTTTCTTTAAAATTCCAAATTATTTTAGACTCTTTTCACATCGAATGAAAGTTGGTCTTCCGCTGTTTTTGTTTGTCGTTGTCCATACAAGATAATCAACTAAAAATGATTGAAGTTTTTCTATTTGGAATCGTGCGGGTTCTATACCATTCACAATTTTCAATGCACGGATAATTCCACGAGAAATCGGAAATCTTGTTAATTTGGTGCAATTAGTTGTGGATAGAAACTAGATTACCGACTCTATCCCCATCTCCATATGCAATATCTCCTCGTTGCAAGTTGTTTCACTAAGGAGGAACAATCTCAAGGGATCCTTACCACGGAAGATTAGAAACTTAACCAAGATGCAAGTTTTATATCTTGGCCAAAATAGCTTTACTGGTACGTATTCAAAGTGATAGCAAAAAGTACAACGTATACTGTATTAAACTCACTAGTATTCATTCTTTCTTTATGTACATGTTGACAGGTGAAATACCAAAAGAGATAAAAAAATCTCGTTGAGTTGGAGGAATTTGACATTGAGTTTAATAGTTTTAGTAGTTCACTTGCCATGGAAATCTTCAACATATCAGGGCTGAGAGCAATTGATCTTTCATCCAACAATCTATCAGGAACCTTTCCACCAAACATAGGTTCTATCTTACCCAACATTGAACAGCTTTATTTGCATAGCTTAACCAATCTTGTTGGGACTATTCCTCATTCTATCTCCAATTGTTCAAAGCTTACTCATCTAGAGCTTTCATACATCAAACTCACTGGCTTCATTCCCAATTCTCTTGGATATTTGACTCATCTACACTAACTAAACTTGGGGGGAAACAATTTAACCAGTGACTCCTCGTTGAGCTTCCTGACTTCATTAACCAATTTGATATATCTTATTTTATGTTTCAACCATCTAAACGACATGCTTACAGTATCTGTAGGGAACCTTTCCACATCTCTAACGACGTTTTACACCACTTGTTGCAAAATCAAAGGGAGAATTCCAAATGAAGTTGGGAACTTAAGCAGCTTATTAGACCTTGATCTTACTAATAATAACTTGATTGGATCAATTCCTACATCAACTCGTAACTTGAGAAACCTTCAGCGCTTGTACTTGCACAACAACAAAACTTACAGGATTTATTGGAGATAATCTATGTAAATTGACACATTTGGGTGCTATTTCCTTGGGTCAAAATCAACTTTCAGGAGCACTTCCTAATTGTTTAGGGAATGTTACTTCCCTTAGGTTGTTACATATTGGTTCCACTAAATTGATTTCCACGATACCATCAAGTTTAGGAAATCTTAAAGATCTAATAGAGCTTGACTTATCATCAAACAACATGGCTGGTTCTTTACCTCCAGAAATCGGAAATTTAAAGGTTGCGAGACTGATAGATCTGTCAAGGAATCAATTATCAAATGGAATTCCTAGAGAAATAGGAGGATTGCAAAATCTTGTGCACCTTTCTTTGAGACATAACAAGTTACAAGGAACTATACCTGACTCAATGAGCAACATGGTAGGTTTGGAATTCCTAGACCTTTCTCATAATAATATATCGGGAACCATTCCTATGTCTTTGGAGAAACTTCAATACCTCAAGTATTTCAATGTTTCTGACAACAAATTGTATGGTGAAATACCCTCGGGGGATCCTTTCAAGAACCTCTCAAGTCAGTTTTTCATCTACAATGAAGCATTGTGTGGTTCTTCAAGATTTAGTGTCCCTCCATGCCCCACTTCATCAAAGCACAGATCAAATAGGAAAAAAGTGCTACTTCTTTTTCTCTTGTTGGGAATTGCACTTGTATTTGTTCCTATTACCTTTGTGTTTGTATGGATAAGGAATAGAAGAGGTAAAAGTTCTTCTCAACAAGCTGATTCATTGTCTACCGTAGCAAGAGAAAGAATTTCATACTATGAACTGCTCCGAGCAACTAATGCGCTTAGCGAGAGTAATCTGATTGGTTCTGGAAGTTTTGGTTCTGTTTACAAAGGCGTTCTCAGAAGTGGGACTGCCATTGCAGTTAAAGTGTTCAATCTGCAACTGGAAGCGGCATTCAAAAGTTTTGATACAGAATGTGAAGTTTTGTGTAGCCTTCGCCATAGGAATCTCGTGAAAGTCATCAGTAGTTGTTCCAACCTTGATTTTAAGGCTTTAGTGCTCGAGTATATGCCTAATGGAAATCTTGAGAAGTATTTGTATTCGCACAACTACTTCCTAGATATCAGGCAGAGACCAAGCATTATGATAGATGTGGCATGTGCACTGGAATATCTCCATCATGAGTGCTTGTTACCCGTGATTCACTATGATCTAACGTCTTGCTGGATGAGGATATGGTTGCCCACCTAAGCGACTTTGGTATTTCAAAACTTCTTGGTGAATATGAGAGTGATTTATACACTAAAACCTTAGCAACATTGGGTTATATTGCACCAGGTACGTCTCTTTGTTTTGCTGATTTTTCCTTCCATTTTCTTTTTCACCAAGAAATTATGTTAAATCTTTAAATTCCTTAATTATTTGAATGTAGAGTATGGACTGGATGGATTGGTGTTAATAAAATGTGATGTCTATAGTTACGGGATCATGTTGTTGGAAACGTTTACTAGGAGAAAGGCTAATGAATTTGAGGGAGCTCTTAGCTTGAAGCAATGGGTGAATTATTCACTCCCAGAGGTAGTAATGGATGTTGTGGATGCCAATTTGATAACACCAATGGATAAACACTTACAGAAGAAGCTAGATGTTGTGGCATCAATCATGAAAGTTGCATTAGATTACTGTGCCGAATATCTAGCAAGAAGGACAAACATAAAAGATGTTGTAGGGATGCTACAGAAGATCAAGATTCAACTTCTTGCATGCTGAGCATATTCTCAGAATCTCTTGTTCCAAATCACTTATTTGTTGCAAATGTTTACTAAATTGTTGGATTCATGTAAAGATTGTCTTTGTTTTTTTTTTGTTTTGTTTTAGCACTTGATTCTGTTTTGAAATGTTGGTTGGTTTCAATAAATCTCACGATTTTCCCTCCACACTAGCTGAACTCTTTGGGGGCCGTTAATATAATTGCATTGACTTGGAAAATCTATCTAATCTAAAATGAGTGGTTTCAACACTTGGATATCAAACTGACAACAATGAGAGACAATTTTTTTTTGTTTCATTGAAACATTAATTTAGTTGTTTTAATACTGATATGATAGTCTTTCGAAAACAACCTTTCTACCTCCACGAGGTAGTAGTAAGGTCTACATACACTTTACCCTTCCCAGACCCCACTTAGTGGGATTTCACTCGGTATGTTGTTGTTGTAATATTGATATGATGGAATGAATGAAGAAAAGTGGTTTTTACTATTCCCTTAAAAAAAAGATTCGATAGAAAAGTCTCCTAAAAAGATATACTTAAAGTCTCAAAACCATTACTAGTCATACCATTTTCCTACTAATATTGGTACTTATGAAGAATGCCTTCTACTCTTTTCTCTAAACAGAGATTCACACCTAATTAAGAGTAGAGTGGTGCATCTAATAGTTATCAATTTCGCTGGAAATTTTTATAGGCATCTCGTAGTAACTTCTTCTATACTTAGAATTGAAGGATGTTGTTGAGGTTTTCATTCCAACTAGCAAGGAAAGGCCTCGTTTTGGTCTAGTAGAATGAATGTGAAAAGAAAATTCCTCAAAAAATCGTATGATTCAGATACCTGACAAAATGAATAGATAAAAAGATCGGAATAGCCAAAATGACATATTTCACGATCAGATATCCACCTTTTTGTTCACTTGTGAGAGACAACTCAGAAAGGTCATATATTACTGTATTAGGCACTATCCTTCCCGCACACCTCATTAATATCAATAGGGAAGAATCCGAGGGTAGCCTGATGATCAACAAATAAATCTACGATGTATATCTTCTTTTATGTTGTCTCAAAGTAGAGTAAGCACCTATTTAATCGAGAAAGGCAAATAACAAACTCTTCTTTCCGAACCTCTGCTTACTTAAATCGACTTACACATGGTGTCACACTCTTATACCTGGAAAACTTAGTAGCCCAATTGGTCGACTAGTTCAACTTTCACCTTATTGGTAAATATTCAATTCCCCACCTTGTAATCCCTTCCCTCTACTCCCAATTTTATTTTATTATTTAAAAAACACATGCCATTTGGAAGAAAACACAAACAATTCTTTGAGGCAAAACGTCAAACAGTTTGTGGGCAACATAGCATGTGGTATTTCAGTAATTGAATCCTTGAACATAAAGGATAGATTTCATACCTGAGTGAGTGCTTGCAACTGACTCAACCCAATCCTAACAATATAGCTTATCAATTTCTTTTATACTAGAGAGTGAAGGCTGTTGTTGAGGTTTATATTCCAACAAGCAAAAAGGACTTGTTCCTTCCCTGAACAGACTTCCCCAAAAGGACACCATGCCTGTTCTACATACATTTTTGTTGTTGACTTTTGAATTTGGTGAAATTTGAAGTATCACTGTTTCTTTAATAGGTATATTTGTTTTATTCTGGAAGGAAATAATACACAATTTCGATACAGTGAGAGGATTAAAATGAGTGGCTTCAACACTTGGATATGAAACTGACAGCAACGAAAAAGACACTTTTTCTTTTGTTGTATTGAAACAATAATTTAGTTGTATTAATATTGACATGATGGAAAGAATGACGAAACATTTTTCCTTTTTCCTAATAATATTGTACATATGGAGAAAATATTCACTTCTTTTCTCTTAACAGTACTCTTGTTGCTTCAGTGTGTTATGGGCCAAACCAACATTAACACTGATCAATTAACTCTTCTTTCTTTAAAATTTCAAATAATTTCGGACCCCTTTCAATGAACTCCTGCTACTTCTGTTTGTCATTGGGTTGGAGTCACTTGTGGCTCTTATCACGAGTGAAGTCCTTCAATCTTTCCAACGTGACTCTTACGGGCAGGATTCCCGTGATTTTGGAAATCTCACATTTCTTGTCTCTCTTGACTTGGTAAGCAACAATTTCTATGGAAATGTGCCTCAAGAAATGGCAAAATTGCGTCCGCTTAACTTTGTTGATTTAAGTTTCAACAACTTCATAGGGGAGGTTCCTTGTTGGTTTGGGTTCTTACACAGACTTCAATATCTAAGTCTTAGAAATAATAGTTGACTCCCCTCTTCATGTTTTAATATTTCAAAGCTTGAAACTTTGGATTTGACATTCAATTCGTTAGAAGGTCAAATTCCAAAGGAGATTGCAAGTGTTGAAAACCTGATATATTTAAGCTTGTATGGAAACAATCTCATAGGATCTAAATATCAAATGCCTCAATGTTGGAGATTTTAGATTCATCTCACAATTTACTTCAAGGGATCATTCCAGAAGGGATCGGTAATCTTCACGACCTGAACTGGCTTAATCTATCTATAAACAAGTTTCACGGTCATATGCCTACAAGCTTGTCAAATTGTTCAAAGCTTCAAATATTGGCTTTAGCACAAAATGAGTTTGATGGACCAATACATAGTGAAATTGCAAGACTAACTAATCTGCACTTCTTGGCTCTTGGATTTAACCATTTCACTGGTATGTTTAATCATATTAATTGGCAAATTTATACCATTAAACTAACAGTCTTTTATTAATAATAAAATAAAAAACCTCATCATGAATTAAGGGAGGCTAGGCCTTGCCTTACCAATCCTTATTACTTTGGATTATTTTCTTTATTACACATTAACTGCAGGGATAGTTCCACAAGAATTCAGAAATCTTGTTAATTTGGTGGAGTTAGACATGGGGGGAAACCAGATTACCGGCTTTGTTCCGGTCTCCATATTCAATATATCCTCGCTGCAACTTTTGTCAATAGCGAGGAACAATCTCAAGGGTGTTGGGTTTAACTGATAGGTTGAATGGGAAATTGAGGGAAAAAGAAGTGGAGAGGAAATGATATGTTCTCTCTTGCTTTATTAAATAAGTTTTGGTCCCACATAGGTGGTAGAAATGAAAAGTCTCCTACTTAAAAGTAGAAGCACTCCTTCATGTTGCTAAAGGATCAAGAAGAGGGTCTCCCCTCGCGCCGTCGTCGTCGTCGCTCGCTCGGCTACGGCTACGGCTACGGCTACGGTCAATTGATATGTCTCTTAATCCTCAGAATGTTCCATACGAAATTCTGAACATACCATCTTCTTCTTCTTTCTGCACTTCCTAAAACTCGTGTGAAATACAGCCATCAAGTGGTTTGTAGTCACCAAAAATTAGCAGTACCTCTACTTTGGTGAGTAAATCGTTCTATCCTGGGAGGAAAGATTCCACAACCTCGGATACTTTGAGGGGAATAATTTCCTTAAGGACACACTGTGCAGTCAATGGGCTCGATTTTGTTCTTGAATTAATTTCCAGATTCTGTGTTTTATTACTTTTAGTTTTTTGTTACTGTTTTAATATTTTCCAATACAGTTTACTAACAATCTTAAGGAAACTAGTATTATTATTGTTTTCTGATCAAACTGTATTCTGTCTTTGGAGACTAAAACCTGTGTGGTTTTCTACTCCGTATGAAATAAATATTCTGATTTGAAGAGTATAAAAACTTCGTTGGAATATTAAAGTTCATACGTGTACAACGATTTGAAGAGTATAAAAACTTTGTCGTTGTTTTTATAAAAGGTCTGATATTCTGAAATATTAAGACAGTTTGTCTATTTTGACAGTGAAAAGAAATGACAAGTGATACTGCTACTACTTCTGCGACTGTTGCTGCAACAAGCCGCACTTCTGTGCCACTGGCAGAAAAATCAGGAAAATTTTCTGGAGCCAACTTCAAAGGATGGCAGCAAAGGGTGTTCTTTTGGCTTACCACTCTTGGTATGCAGAAGTTCACTAACGAAGATCCTCCTGTGCCCGCTGCTGATATGCCGGCCAATGAAAAATTTATGATTACTGAGGCATGGACACAGGCAGATTTTTTATGCAAGGGCTACATCCTAAGTGCTTTGGATGATGATTTGTACAATGTCTATAGTGCTGTGAAAACTTCTAAAGAATTATGGGATGCACTTGAGAAGAAGTACAAGACTGAAGACGCATGCTTGAAAAAATTTGTGGTTGCTAAGTTCCTAGACTATAAAATGATAGATAGCAGAACTGTTGGAACTCAAGTTCAAGAACTACAACTTATTTTTCATGACCTTATTACTGAAGGTATGGTAGTTAATAAAGCATTTCAAGTGGCTGCAATGATAGAAAAGTTGCCTCCTTCGTGGAGAGATTTCAAAAATTATCTAAAGCACAAGCATAAGGAAATGAAGTTGGAAGATCTTGTGATTCGTCTCAAGATTGAGGAAGATAACAAAACAGCAGAAAAGAAATTGCGTGGAAATTCAATAATTATGGGAGCGAACATCGTTGAAGATGCTGCTCCAAAGAATAAGAAAAGGAAGCAACCTTTTGGAAAGAATCAGGAGCAGAACAAGAAAAAATTCAAGGGAAATTGTTATAATTGTGGGAAAGTTGGACACAAAGCTCCAGATTGTCGTCTTCCGAAAAAGGACAAGAGAAAGGGACAAGCCAATATGGTGGAAAATAAAGAAGGTATTGATGATCTGTGTGCAATTCTATCAGAATGCAACCTAGTAGGTAATCCCAAAGAATGGTGGCTTGATTCGGGAGCTACTTCGCATGTGTGTGCAGTCCGAGAAGCCTTCTCTACTTATTCCCCTGCAGCACCTGATGCGATGATCTATATGGGAAATTCTGCAACTGCAAAGATTGAAGGATATGGGAGAGTATTTCTGAAAATGACATCCGGCAAGGTGGTGACGCTGAACAAAGTGTATCATGTTCCAGAAATGCGAAAGAATTTGGTGTCTGCCGGCCTTCTTATCAAGAATGGATTCAAGTGTGTTCTAGTTTCAGACAAAGTAGTTGTCAATAAGAATTAAATGTATCTAGAAAAAGGCTACCTCACTGAGGGTCTTTTCAAACTAAATGTAATGGTTGTTGATGATAATAAAGTTCAAGCTTCTTCTTACTTACTTGAGTCAAATAATTTATAGCATTCACGTTTAGGACATGTCAATCATAAAACCTTGCAAAAACTGATTAATTTAAATATATTGCCTAACTTTGATTGCAATAAATTAAAATGTCAAGTATGTGTTGAATCTAAGTATGCTAAGCATCCTTATAAATCTATTGAAAGGAATTCTAGTCCCTTAGAATTGATTCACACAGACATTTGTGATATGAAGTCTACACCAACTCGTGGTGGAAAGAAGTATTTTATAACTTTTATTGACGATTGCACTCGATATTGTTATGTATATTTGCTTAATAGTAAGGATGAAGCAATTGATGCATTTAAGCAATACAAGAACGAAGTAGAAAATTAATTGAATAAAAAGATAAAAATGATTAGAAGTGATAGGGGTGGAGAATACGAATCTCCTTTTGAAAAGATATGTTTAGAATATGGAATTATTCATCAAACTACTGCCCCCTACACACCTCAATCAAATGGAGTTGCGGAAAGGAAAAACCGAACATTAAAAGAAATGATGAATGCTTTATTAATAAGTTTCGGTTTACCGCAGAACTTGTGGGGGGAAGCTATCCTTACAGCTAATCGAATACTCAACAGAGTACCCCACAGCAAAACACAAACTATTTCATATGAACTATGGAAAGGAAGAAAACTCAACTTGAAATATTTCAAAGTGTGGGGGTGTTTAGCAAAGGTCCAAGTTTCTTTGCCCAAACGGGTAAAAATTGGACCAAAGACCGTGGATTGTATTTTTATTGGCTATGCTACAAACAGCAAAGCTTGTCGATTTTTGGTTCACAAATCGGACAATCCTGAAATTAATATTAATACGGTAATTGAATCAGATAATGCTGAATTTTTTGAAAATATTTATTCGTATAAAACTAAAAGTGAATCCTCAAGTGAAAGATCTAAACGACCAAGAGAAGTTCAAAAGGAAAGTAAACCAACCGAAGAGGATCCAAGGCGTAGCAAACGTCAAAAGATATCTACTTCCTTTGGACCAGATTTTGTGACATTCTTGCTTGAAAATGAGCCTCAAACATTTAAAGCTGCAATGTCTTCTTCTGATTCAGCATTTTGGAAAGAGACAATCAATAGTGAGATTCAATCAATTTTGAATAACCATACATGGGAATTGGTTGATCTTCCTCCTGAAAATAAACCTTTAGGATCAAAATGGATATTTAAAAGGAAAATGAAAGCTGATGGCACTATTGATAAATATAAGGCAAGACTTGTGGTCAAAGGTTATAGACAAAAAGAAGGTCTTGATTACTTTGACACATACTCGCCGGTAACAAGAATAATATCTATTCGGGTGTTAGTGGCACTTGCAGCTGTATATGGTCTTGAAATTCATCAAATGGATGTTAAGACGGCTTTCTTAAATGGAGAATTGGATGAAGAAATTTACATGGAACAACCTGAGGGTTTCGTAGTTCCAGGTAAAGAAAGGAAAGTGTGCAAACTTGTTAAGTCACTTTATGGACTTAAACAAGCACCTAAACAATGGCATGCAAAATTTGACCAAACAATGTTGGCAAATGGATTTAAGATTAATGAGTGTGACAAATGTGTTTACATTAAAAAATACTCCAAATCATGAAGTCATTGTTTGTTTATATGTTGATGACATGTTGATAATGAGTAAAGACATTGCCAATGTAAATGCTACGAAGCGTATGCTTGCTAGCAAATTTGACATGAAAGACTTAGGGGTTGCAGACTTAATCTTAGGAATTAGGATCCATAAAACTCCACAAGGTCTAGCATTATCACAGTCACATTATATTGAAAATATACTTGATAAGTTTAAATATTTAAATTTCAATGTTGCAAAAACTCCAATTGATGTAAGTTTTGCACTTCAAAAGAATGAAGGTAAAAGTGACTCACAATTGGACTATGCACGAGTTTTGGGAAGTTTGATGTATATTATGAATTGTACACGACCAGATATAGCATGTGCTATTAGCAAGTTGAGTCGATTCACGAATAATCCTAATCAAACTCATTGGATGGCAATGAAACGAGTCTTGGGGTATTTGAAACACACCCAAAACTATGCTTTGCATTATAATAAATATCCCACTGTAATTGAGGGATATAGTGATGCAAACTGGATCACCGGATCATCTGAAGTTAAATCCACAAGTGGACATGTTTTCACCGTTGGTGGAGGAGCAGTGTCTTGGAAATCATCAAAACAGACATGCATCGCCAGCTCTACAATGGAGTCTGAATTTATAGCTTTAGACAAGGCTGGTGAAGAAGCTGAATGGCTTCAAAATTTTTTAGAAGATATTCCATTTTGGCCCAAACCTTTGGCACCCATATGTATACATTGTGATAGCCAAGCGGCAATAGGGAGGGCAGGAAATGTTATGTATAATGGAAAATCGCGTCACATTCGATGGCGACACAATACTGTTAGACAACTGCTCTCTAGTGGTGTTATCACTATTGACTACGTAAAGTCAAGAGATAATGTATCGGATCCACTAACAAAAGGCTTATCTAGAGAGGCTGTTGAAAGATCATCGAGGGGAATGGGGTTAAGGCCTAGGACAAGTCAATATGGCGGTAACTCTACCTAGTAGACTGGAGATCCCAAGAACTAGGTTCAAAGAGATCAAACAAAGTTATGATTGACGGTTCAACATTGTCAAATAACTCAATCCATTCTCGTGATGATGACAATGTTCAGAAACAAAGGATAAAACCTTAAGGCTTATTAATGAGTTAATAAAGCTTTAAAGGTTTTTTAATGATTATCTAAATCTGACGGAAAATGACTAGATAGTGTGTCTATAGGACTACACGTTTAGAAATCACCTATGTGAATGTGAAGTATAATCCGCTTCAAGGGAAATGACGGTAAAGGTCCATTCTCTATGCATTCACGAAACCAGGCGGTGTTCATGGCTGAAACGAACACAATCGTGAGAACCATAGATGGTTGATGATTGATTGTGTGACTTATGTTGTCTAGTTATACAACAAAGTTCGACGGTTCAAAGATATCGCATCTACCGATTGATCGAGTATATCCTATATAAGTTCACTATGGAAAGTTCAAAGGGAAACCTACTTATCCAGATGCAATTAATCTTCGCTTGTATATCACAAACTTATCCGTGCATTCCTTTATCTTGTAGACATTCACCATTCATGTGGGGGATTGTTGGGTTTAACTGATAGGTTGAATGGAAAATTGAGGGAAAAAGAAGTGGAGAGGAAATGATATGTTCTCTCTTGCTTTATTAAATAAGCTTTGGTCCTACATAGGTGGTGAAAATAAAAAGTCTCCTACTTAAAAGTAGAAGCACTCCTTCATGTTGCTAAAGGGTCAAGAAGAGGGTCTCCCCTCGCGCCGTCGTCGTCGTCGCTCGCTCGGCTCGGCTTCAGCTACGGCTACATCTGCGGCTACGGCTTCGGCTTCGGCTTCGGCTTCGGCTTTGGATTTGGATTTGGATTTGGATTTGGATTTGGATTTGGATTTGATCAATTGATTTGATTGATAATCTTTTTGGACCAAATTTTCTTTAAATTTTTAATTAATTAATATTATTTATTTAATTAATTAAGTGGAAAAAAAATCCTGACCCGCGACCCATTTCTTTCCCGGATTAATTTAAAATTTTCCTCCGTTTTTTCCAACGGATTTTTGAAAGGTTGCAACCTTGTCCGAAAAGTTGCAAACATTTTCTCAACAGGCAAACCTTTTCCCAACAGGTGTCTTTTCTTAAAAGGTGCAAACAGTCTATATATATGTCTCTTAATCCTCAGAATGTTCCATACGAAATTCTGAATATACCATATTCTTCTTCTTTCTGCACTTCCTAAAACTCGTGTGAAATACAGCCATCAAGTGGTTCGCAGTTACCAAAAATTAGCAGTACCTCTACTTTGGTGAGTAAATCGTTCTATCTTGGGAGAAAAGATTCCACAACCTCGGGTACTTTGAGGGGAATAATTTCCTTAAGGACACACTATGCAGTCAGTGGGCTCGATTTTGTTCTTGAATTAATTTCCAGATTCTGTGTTTTATTACTTTTAGTTTTTTGTTACTATTTCAATATTTTCCAATACAGTTTACTAACAAAGGGATCCTTACCACAGGAGATAAGAAATCTGGTTGAGTTGGAGGATTTTATTCTTGGGGATAATAGATTTAGTGGTCCACTTCCAATGGAGATCTTCAACACATCAAGGCTGACAACAATTGATCTTTCAGCCAACAATCTATCAGGAACCAGTGGCGGAGCCACATGGTGTCCAGGGGTTCATCCGAATCCCCTTCGGCGAAAAATTATAGTTAAAATATTTTTTTATGTATAAATAGTAGATGTCGAACCTCCTTCATTTAGTTCGTGTGCCTACTTTTTCAGATTTTGAATCCCCTTATTAAAAATTCTGGTTCCGCCACTTTCAGGAACCCTCCCACCAACATAGGTTCTATCTTACCAAACATTCAAAGACTATCTGAGCAGCTTAACCCTCTATACGGCATGCTTCCAGTATCAGCAGGGAACCTTTCCACATCTCTTACATTGTTTTACGCACATAATTGCAAGATCAAAGGCCGAATTCCAAATGAAGTTTGGGAACTTAAGCAGCTTATTAGACCTCTATCTTTCTGGAAACAATTTGGTTGGATCAATTCCCAGAACAATTGGCAACATGAGAAACCTTCAGCACTTCAACTTGAGCCACAACAAACTTGCAAGATTTATTGGAGATAACATTTGTAAATTGCAGCATTTGGGTGGAATTTACTTGTGACAAAATCAACTTTCAGAGAAAGAATTTCATACTATGAACTGCTCCAAGCAACTGATTCGCTTAGCGAGAGTAATCTGATTGGTTCTGGAAGTTTTAGCTCTGTTTACAAAGGTTTTCTCAGAAGTGAGACTAACATTGCAGTTAAAGTGTTCAAACTGCAACTGGAAGCGGCATTCAAAAGTTTTGATACAGAATGTGAAGTTTTGCATAGCCTTTGCCATAGGAATCTCGTGGAAGTCATCACCAGTTGTTCCAACCTTGATTAAGGCTTTAGTGCTATAGTATATGCCTAATGGAAGTCATGAGAAATATTTGTATTCGCACAACTATTTCCTAGACATCATGCAGAGACTAAGCATTATGATAGATGTGGGATGTGCGTTGGAATATCTTCACCATGGTTGCTCCTCTCCCGTGATTCACTGTGATATAAAGCCTAGTAACGTCTTGCTAGATGAGGATATGGTTGCCCACCTTAGCAACTTTGGTATTGCAAAACTACTTGGTGAAGATGAGAGTGATTTATACACAAAAACCTTAGCAACATTTGGTTGTATTGCACCGGGTATGTCTCTTTGTTTTTGCTAATTTGAACAGTGATCTTTCCTCTTCTTGTTTTTTCCAATCAAGAAAGTATATTGCATCTTTAAATTAATTGTTTCACTGTAGAGTATGGACTGGATGGATTGGTGTCAGTAAAATGTGATGTCTATAGTTACGGAATCATGTTGCTCGAAACGTTTACCAGGAGAAAGCCTAATGAGTTTGAGGGAGATCTTAGCTTGAAGCAATGGGTGAGTTATTCACTTCCAGAGGCAACAATGGACGTTGTAGATGCCAACTTGGTAACACCAACGGATAATCTCTTAAAGAAGAAGCTAGATGCTGTGGCATCAATCATGAAAGTGGCATTAGATTGTTGTGCTGAATCTCCGGCAAGAAGGACAAACATGAAAGATGTTGTTGGGATTCTATAGAAGATCAAGATTCAACTTCTTGAATGTTGAGCATGTTCTCGGAATCACTTGTTTGTTGCAAATGTTTGTTAAATTGTTGGATTCATGTAAAAATTGTTTTTTTTTTTCTGATTTAGCATTAGATTGTTCATGATTCTGTTTTCAGAAATGCTAGCTGGTTTCAATAAATCTCACTAATATTAATGTTGCAAAATGGTGGAACTTGTAAATATAAATCGAATAAATAAAACCAAATTGATCCTCTTGAAAATCATGAAATAGAATGATCTTTTTTACAAATAGGCAAGTCCTAATATAAATGGCTCACTTGGCAATGACAAACAGGAATTTCCAACGAGTTAACAGACATATAACATCAAGACAACAAACAAAAAGAGCAATGAAAAAGAAATGCTAACAAAATGTTAGTTCGGTGCACAAAGTATCTTGCGTTCAAGCAAGATATCAAAAACGCTATGAGGCAAATCATCATCGGTTCTTGATCCAAAATTAGTGGTTTATCAATTTGTTTGAATCCTTTCTTGAACCAATTATTGTCCGTTAACTTAGCTAATGTGATTCTTTAAAATGGATTTGAATCAAGAATTCTTGAAAGAAGGTTTTTTTTCACTTCACAAGGGAAATATTCTATACCCTCTACCCCTATGGGAAAACCCAATGAAGTTGACTTGGGAGTTTCACATCCAAAAAAAGGGAAGACATTGGAAGCAGAGAGGTGGTTAACCATTTTATGTTGAGAAAAAAATCCTGCAACTCCAAATACCACCATCTAGTACTTATTGCATTTTCATTAATGACGTCTCTTTTTTCACAAAATGGAAAATTCAATATTTTTTAAATGTTTTTTGTGTGTTAGTACACTGATTTTCCAAAAAATAGTCAATCGACTTCATTGGCCTCCAAACTTGGCAAGATTAGGCCTTACAAGCTTGGTGACTAGTACTCGTTCCATTTTCATTAATGGTATATATTTTTTCAATGTTTCAGTGTACAAAATAAGTTAAGATTTAAAACACTTTTCATGTGTATTAATCCACTGACTTTCCAAAAATTAATCGATCGACTTCTCTCTCAAAGGTGATTTCATTCCCAAAATTTGAACGAAACCACTGATTAAACATGGAGGAACTTACCTTCTCTTCCTCTCTCACATCTCCAACCTTTTCTCTAAATTGTCAAAATGATTTTCAAGGTTCTCAAAACACCTATATATCGAGTGGAGTGTACATGGTGAATGATTCAAGGGTCCAAGTGTACAATTTCAATGCACATTACACCCAAAAATAATCTTTAGCAACAATTAATTAACGGCAATAGCTTAAGTATCGTTAAATATATTTTTTAGAGGCAATTACTAGTGACAATTGCATTTTAGCACTACTTGTAAATGACACTAAAGTCTATAACGATATTGGATCTAATGGCAATTAACTGATACCAATAAAGATTTTAGTACTCTTTGTTAATATGAATATTTATTGTCGCTAAAAATTATTTTTGTTATAGTGCGGCAACAATTCAACTCATTGAAGACACCATGACCAAAAAAAAAAAGTTGAATCATTTTGTTTGTTGATTTTTTGAAGCATTTCTACGTAGTAAATGATAAATATAAGCTCTTGTAATTGTTCAAATATTGTGCTTTGTCACAACAATTCTAGACCAATTATATATGATTAGACGTACACTATACTACACAGGTAAAAGTTCAACATCCTGTCAATATCCTAAATTAAAAGTCTTGAGTTTGGATCCCAAAAATAAAAAATAAGTTCTTATAATTGTTCAAATTTTTACTTGTCACCAACAATCCTAGACCAAATTAGGATATTAGATGTAGAGAAACAATATACCACATCATTTAAAAACTCAACATCCCGTCATTCTTAATCGATCTTAAGTTTAAATTCCAAATATGAATATATCATAATAGAAAGTATTTTTCTCTTAATTAGATTTTACACGACATAAATTTGAATTAATCAAAATTTCAAAACGGATACAAAATACCAATGAAAAAATGTAAGAAGATAAACACGATGATACAAGTTGTTATTCTTTGTCTTCCTTGTTGCCTAAAAAGACAAGATTAGAAAACGTAAAAGATAATAATCAACCGTATGATGGAATTGTTATAAATGGCCTGTCAAAATGGTCTTGGGAATATAAGAATTAATTAAATAAAACAACACAAAATAATTACAAAGCCATATGGATTGTCACTTAACGTGACAACAACCCTCAATGTTTATATTATTTTCTATTTCAATATGAGTATTTAATCTTTCATGTCATTCTTGTTTTTAAAATTTGAGAAGATTTATTTCATTATTTAACGTTTGTGGTTGACTTTTACTTCCTTTTTTTAAAAAAAAATAATTGTAAGACCATAATTAGGTTCAAAGTATAAAAAGCAGCTTGAACACTAGTGGACCATATAAGTTTACTAATCCCTCCGTTCATTTTGGTTGTCATTATTTCGCTTTTCGTTGAGTAGATAAAAAAAATATAATTAGATTAATACATTGTGACAATTTAAGTAAGAAAAACGAATAACTCATAGTTGACCTAGTCAACTTCGAGATATAATTTTATACACAAATGGTGATAGTTCAAGTTAAAAAAAAAAAAAAAAAAACTTATAGCTACGCATGAAACTAAAAAAAAACAAATGTTTTTTTTACCATTAAATAAATGAAAAGAAAAGGAAGGTAACTATTTCCAAAACAAACATTGGAATTTGAGGTAGCCCAACTTGAATCCTCTTCTCCGTAGCCATCACGCTTGCTTTTAATACATATTTTTTTTGAAAAAAAATCATTCGATATCTGAAACTCACCGACTTCATTAATCCAAAATCACACCTAGTATGCCTACTAAAAATAAATATATAAAATACTCTCTAACAAAAATTTGTTTGATCACAGAATTTGAATCCAAAACTTTTGATTAAGCTAGTGTGTAATATTCCTTTTCTCGATTATCAATTCTCCATAGAGAGCTCACGAATTTGTAATTTGGGTTATTGCCATCATCGAGTCTAAAAGAGTGCATATCATGTGAACTTATGTTATGTCTTATAAAGCTCTTTAACTTTAATTCTCTCTCATTTTGATGTGAGACTCGACTAATTAAGGTGCTGGTTAGCTTAGAAGCTTGCAAGTCTTTTTCTTTGACCAACTCTAGCTGGCCCGCCCTCGCATCACAATTATACACATTTATAATCAACTAACACTTGCCAATATTATTCCCCTTTACTCCTTTGCTCCTCCTCCTCCTTCTCCTACTCATTTTTCTTCTTCTTTTTTAGCACCAAAATATCATAGACAACAAAGTCTATATAGCACATACCTTTTGTACCACTTTCTTGACAAAACCAATACAACAAACAATGTATTTTTCAAAGGCTTCTAGTACTACTACTTTTCTCTTCATGTTCTTATTATTGATCTTTGTCCCTTTTATTACATCCACAATACAAGCTAATAGAAAGCTAGTATTAAACTTGCATAAATTGAAGAAAGTTCCAAATATAGAGGACATGAGATTATTGTATCAAATTGTCCTTCCTAAGGGCACAATCCCAAACTCCACACCTAGCAAGAAGGGTCACTCACACACTATTAATAGAATTCTCAAGTCTGTTCCTAGCCCAGGAGTAGGTCATTAATCTCTCTTCTTTAATTTGCATATCCTTCGCGATCTCACCCTCTCCGGACTCCATTTGCCTGGGACTATATATATATTGGTATGTTGTTGATTTTGGTTTCATTTTTGCAATTTTAGTTCCGTTTCATTAAGAAGTGTCACGAGTCCAGACCCAACGGTCAAGGTATTATCCACTTTGACTCTATCACTTTGAGTCTCACAAGATTTTTGGATCCCACTATTTTGTTCCCTTAAGTTTTAACTCAAAAAACGTCTTGATAATTTAATTCTGAACTCACACCCTTTTATACCTCCTAACTTTTTTCTCCTACTCTGACATGAGAGTTGCTACGTACTGTCAAGGTATTGTCTGCTTTATTCCGATTTCTCTAAGCAGTTTCAAATTTTGTGGACCTCATAATTTTGTTTTCTTAAGTTTTAACCTAAAAGACATCTCAGTATATATATATATATATATATATATATTTTAATCCTCAACTCGCTCTTAACTTTTTACAAGAAATTAACTAGATTAGGTTAGAATTGTACACAAGATGATCAGTACAAGTGTATAGTTATGTAGAGTGATGGAATTATTCTACTTCTAGTTATTTGAGTTTGTAATCTAGAGTATTGTTTATACTTCTATGTTGTTTGATTCATTCACAAAATTTTTATGTCGAATCATTGTGCTGGGCTCATCGATATACCAATAATCAAGTCTTTAGTCAATTGATTGTCGAAATAAAGTTATTTTGTTATTATTATTTCCAATGTTTCAATTTTTTTGGTTAATTTTAATTTAGCACGGAGTTTAAAAAAATAAAAGAGACTTTTGAATCTTTTGGCCTTAAATTAAAGATATATTAAATAAATAAACAAACATGCTCTTAGTCTGTTTAAAAAAGAATGACAACTTTTTAATTTCAACTTTTCACATTACATATTTAAGCCAAAATAACTTTTAAGCATTTTTAAAGTGTTTGGATAAGATAAAAAAAATTGTTTTCTTAGTCTTAACCTAAAATAATAAAAATAAGTCATAAGTTAGAATTTTTATCTTATAACTTTTAACTTATAAGTTTAAGTCATAAGTCAAAAGTCAATCCAAATAGAAAATAAAAAGGAAAATAATTCAAACTAATTGAAATAGATGGAATATTAATTTTGTCTTGATTTATTTCTTTATTGGAAATGTATTTTATCAATCAATTTGTTTGTTGATTCAAGAAAGAGATTTAAATTTCTTCTTTCAATGATTTTTGATTGACTTGTCTAATATTTTTATTATTTTTTCAATAGATTGGATCTACACAACTTTTTTTTGATTATTTTCTTCAGGTTCTTATTATAAGAGCGATTTTTTTTTGAGATCGAAAGGAGAAAGATTGAATTTTAAAAGACCGTAAGCTTAATTGAATATATGTTTAGCCGATGTGTTATATCAATACGATGAACATCACTTTTTTTATCAGACTTGTACAATTCGTAAATAAACTTTTCCTTCTTCATGAAAATAATAATAATGAATATATATATATATATATATATATATGAAAAGAATAAAGATTATATCTTAAGATGATTCAATCAATTCATGAAATAAAAATTCAAAGGGCAACTTGAACACAATTTTATTAATCTGAAATACTGCAATAGTTGAACATGACATAAAGACACACACAACTATAGTAATCGTAACAAACCAAAATTAAATCTCACATAATTTCAATCGATATAAAATATATATTCCACCTGATTTCAATTTCAATCTCAATAAATAGGTAATAGCTTTTTACCGAGGGATGGTGGTGACCCGTGACCCCTATGACCCGGCCCGGAGGGTGGAAATATACCTTTCAAAACACGATGATTATTATCAATACTGGCACTGCTAATTTTCCAATTGTTTTTTTCAATTGGAAATATTTTTGTACCATGAGTTCTTGCAGAAAAAGTCTCATTTGTAGACATTAATATGAAAATTATCATAATAATGGAGATTAAAGAAAGTTTATGAACCATATTGGCCATAAGAATTTGAAAATGTAGAAGAAGAAAGTTAATAGAAAAATGTGTGTTTTGTTGTGTATGGAGGGATATGTATTTATAGGTATCATGATTTCATATATATGGAAAATAATTTAAAATAAGATCCGATTATTAGAAATGAAAAGAATATATGTTAGACCAAAAAAATGAAAATAATAGTCTTACCAAAAAAATGAAAAGATAATTGTCTTACCAAAAAGAAAATGGAAAAAGATTATTTTGATCACTTTAATAGGACAATATTTTGGTGCATGATTAAGGAGCGGAGCCAGTTTATGTTTAGGAGGTTAATCCACGGAAAATTGTTTGAGATACACATGGTTAAAATTATAATTTATATATATTTATATATATATATATATATATATATATATATATATAGTATATGTCGAACCTTCTTCGACTAGTTTATGCATGTACTTAATTATATTACTTCTTTGCGTTTTGAATCCTTTTAGTGACTATTTTGTCTCTGCAACTAAGATTAACAATTACGACAACATACAAAATGTAGTTATTTCATAAGTGGAGTCTGATAAGGATGTTGTGTACGCAAACATTATCCCTAGCTACCTTGTGAAGGAAAAATAAGATGTTGTTGATTTTACCCTCGAATCAAGTAAAGCATTACAAAACATGTTGAAAATAATGGAGAAAAACTTATAGCAACAACAAATAATACGATAACAAAAGCAAATCAAAAAATATTTAATAATAAATGATAAATAAATTATTTTTTAAAAACAAAAATAGTAAAAGAGTAAAAATAATAATTTCCGTGCATGATTAATGCCAATACTAAGGAGAAATAACAGAGAGGATATTGTACATACAATAAATTCCTATATATATATGAAATAAAAATTCAATATGATCTCCTTGATTTTATTTGTTTTGGTGATTAATGCAAATAAATAGGAGGAATTAGGGGAGATTTTGTACAAACATTTCTTGCTTGGAGCTTTTATATCGTCATTAAATGTTACTCCGTCTGTACTATATTAATTGTCATGTTAATTTTGCTTCTCACGAAATTCAATTTAATTAATTTTTAAAATTAAATTAAATATTAATTTATTATTTTATAATTACTATTTAAATATTTAAAAATTACATAAAAAAATTTATAAGGTACAATTATTCTTATATTAATGGTAAAAATATATATCTTAAAATATTTAACTTTTGAAAAATATTACGAAATGGAGGGAGTAAATATAGTTCTTGAGATATTTGAGCGAAATAAACAAATTAGTCAAATTATAAAAAAATAAATTGTATTCTTTATACCGTAAACTAATGTAATGACCCATTAGGTCGTTTTGAGTATTAGGAATTTTTAGTTCATAAAAGATTCATTCCGTAAATTTTTAATTAGATATTTTGAACTTTTCGATAATTATGGTTATTTAGTTGAGGGAAAAACTTCAATAATTTATTTAATTAGTGGGTTAAAGTGTTAATTTAATTAATACTCTATACCAATTATTAAAGAAAAAGGATAGGGTTTATAATTTTTTATACATAATTAGTTTGAGAAAAAAAAAAGAAGAGAACAGCGACGAACAGAAGCTGGGGAAAAAAATACGGAAGAAGAAAGAAAAGAAAGGGGAAAAGAAAAATAAAGGAGAAGAGAAAAATAGAAATTTTTATTCCAATGCGTCAAGGTAATTATTCTCATCTTTTTCATTAAATTTTTATGTGATTATGAACATATTTTTAGGGTATATTGGTGGAAAAATAACGCTGAAATAAGAAAATATGACTCTAGAGTTCTTCACATAAAATCTTAATTTGGGGGTCGAATAACAATCCGTTTTAGCTGAAATTTGACATGTGAGTTTATTTTATCATGAGCGAACATAATCGAAAAGAAAATTTTAGATTTGACTTCAATGACTCGAGATGACTTTTTGACCCACTTTTTGATTCGAAAATAAATATAGCAATATGGGTGTCATTGAATTCGTATTCTTATGAAGATTATGTATTTGAACAGATTTTGATCGTTCGGAAGCGTTACGAAAGGATCAATTTTTAAAGTGATTATTTAATTTAATTGAGGTTTAACCCTAGTTTTAAAATTCAGAAAATATGGGAGTTTACATGTTAAGTGACATCAAGATTAGGAACGTGTTTATAGAATTGGGTGAGTTATTGGGTCTAGGTTAAACATATATATAATATTGGTGTTTACGGATTAGTTTACTTATAAATATTATATATTTGATAGATTGAAATTGATCTGAGGCATTGAAGAAAGGAAAGACATTATTGGATTAGCTTGCTTTACTTCGGTCCTTCGGTTGAGGTAGGTTATGATTTTTATTCTATATCATAGATAGACTCTTAATAGTGATTGATATTCATTGAGTAATGTGTGAAGTTTACTACGCATTTAATTGTTGTGATTTGAATGGTTGATATGTTGTTGTGATTGGTCCGAAATCCCGAGGCCATGAAATCCATAATCTTGAACTTGCCCTATCAAAATGGTGTCTTGAATAAAGAAGATTTGATGAAATATTGTTAATGAAGTGGAATGTAATCATGAAGAATGATAAATTAATTATATTTAGATCGGGGTGTCACGTTTTGACATGATATATTTGGATCGGGTGTCACATTCCAACACGGTATATTTGGATCGGGTGTCACGTTCCGACATGGTATATTTGGATCGGATGTCACACTCCGACATGGTATATTTAGATTCGGTGTCACGTTCCGGCACGATAATATTAAAGAAAAACAAATTAAAATGACTTAATACTACCCAATCTCCAATAACTCATTTTTAAAAAAAGTGTGATATGGAGGCTTGAGTCCTCATGTGTGATCTTAATATTGTTGATTGGTTATGAAATTGTTCATTGTGTTGTCACTTGATCTTGATCTTGTTGGTTGCCACCTGTTAAGTGTTACAGTTGATTTCCCGTTATTACTCATTGCATATTGATTTCTATTTTGAGTTGGCCGATGATACCTACTTAGTACATGTTGTCCTGTACTGACCCTACTTGTATCTTTTCTTGTTTTATTTTGTGGGGTGCAGCTAGTGTTCCAGCGACTTCGACTCGACCTCAGCTCTAGTCAGTCTCCAGTTTATAAGATTTCAGGGTGAGCTATCCTTCTAACTGGCGATGAAATCTCTTGTCATGGCATAGTGTCCTTAGTTTTTGGACACGTTATGCTATTTATTTATTTGATGTTTGATAATTCGAGACTTAATTTTAGAATTTAGATGTCCTTCATGTGATGACTTTCAGGTTTTGGGGAAAACGTATTTATTTGAGCTTCCGCGTTATTGTTATATTTATTAGTTGGGGTTTGTATCGTTGATTCTCCCACCTAGGAGGTTAAGTGTGAGTGTCACTCATGACCCATTTTGGATCGTGACAACTAATATAAGCGTTTGGTATTTGATACTCTCATTTAGCACATATGAAAAACAAATATTTTATTATTAATAGATACAGCTTATACTTGGTTTTATATATTACTCACTCACACACATAAAGATATTAGTATTATTATTTTATCTATTTCAATTTATTTAGTACATTTATTATAATCTATCCAAAAAAAATTATATTTTATTATAATTAGAAATAACTTGATTTTAAAATTTTGTTTTATGCATGATAAAATCATTTTTAGTCCTACTAAGGTATGCTTCAGATCACAAATTCAAAAATCTTTTTTCTTTCTTAAATTTTAGCCTAGTCAAACAATGTAATATAATAATTAGGACGGAAGAGATATTAAAATTTGCGGTTGAATGAATAAGCGCCCTTCATCTTTAGCCATTGATTTTGAGTCTCAAAAATAACAAAAAAATTGATAGTTAGTCATTCTTCTTTCACTAATGAAATTTAAGTAATATAAATCTGAATTATTTGAGTTAATAAATTTTGAATGCACTTAACAAAAAAAAATAAGACATTACTTGTACCTACTTTGACTATGTGTCAACATTTGAAGGTAAGGTCACTACCACGAGCCTCATACCCACATGGTCACCACAACTACTAATCTATCTACCTTTGCCCTACTATAGTTTTCCATGAAAATAATTTCGATGGAAAATATATTTTTTGAAAACAAATTATTTATTTATTAGTATTTAGTAAGTAAAAAAGGAAAATATTATCATAATGCGCATAAAAATGTTTTTCTAATCTCTTGTCCTTTTAAATTAATTGTTGATTATGTCTGAATTTCAAATAAAACTCTTTAATATTTTATTCTATTTAATAATTATAACTGAATTAATCTCATTCATCATTTCTAACTCATAGGCTTAAAGAGTCGACTCGATTCACAATAGGTGTAGTGTGAGTAGGGGTTCGGGGGTGGTGGAATATAGAGTAGTCAAAGGGGTGATTAATGAGGGCATTGGATGGGTGGAAAAAACAATGAATTTGAAATATTACTTATCAATGTTTTTTCTATTTTTATTATAGAAATTATTTTTTTCATTTTTATATAATTGTGGACAACTTTGACTTTTCTTTAAATTTAGATTTTGATAAGATTATAAGCCTCTACTTTCGTCCATAATAAGTTGAAAACAAAAGGCTGGCAATTCTTGAAAAGGAAAATTGCATGGAATTGCCACTTAGGCTGAAAGACGGATTTAAAATTTAAAATTTATAAATTTTTATAATAATTTTAAATAAATATATAATAATAGTTAATAGTATAAAATAATAGTTTCATGGTTTGATATCTTATGATATTATATAATTCGAAGTCCGTTCATTCTTTCTTTCTAAAACTCTATCAGTCAAATACTATAAAACAAAGCTCAAAGAAAACAATTCTGACATATAAACTAAATGAGAAAATAATCTTCAGTGCTCACTTAGGACTTAAATAGAAAAAAACTACCTTTATAAAAAAAATTTATGTTATTATTATTAATCTATCTTGAAAATAATCATATAACTAAAATAACATTTATAATAAATTATAAAATCAAATCTCCAAAACTAAACATGCATAGTATACTAAACTCTAACCATAGTATCAAACAAGGGAACCTTTTATATATTTATGGGTTTACCTGAATTTGATAATTTTAATTCAAATTTTCTATTTTTAGTTAAGATTATAAAATAAATATAAATAATAGATTTTAAATTAAATAAATTAATTAAATTGGGATAGAATTCCAAATTAAAAAAATATAATATTTAAATTCTGATCTGTAAAAAAAAACGAGGAAGACAAAATATTTCATTTGAAACAAACAAATTCAAATTCAAATCCAAAATCATGTGTCAACCTTCACACATTAGTTAAAAAGAGGAAAGATAGGGACCTTTGAGTTGTGCTTCCAACATCCATATTGAATCTCAAATAAAGACCTATTTCTAATAGTGACACTCCCACCATGATCATTCCCTAGCACGAATTTTGATTATTGGGCTCCAATACTAATATTGAGAGTGCCGCCTCCAAAAATTGATCTTGCAAATTGCAATATAGAAATTCCGCGAATTCAAATCTAGTTAAAATCTAATGTGAATGTTGAAAGCATTCATATGTGAATTCAGATTTAATTAGACCCTTATACGGATGAAACATATCGAGCAGATCAAACCATAAAAAAAAACTATCAAGCCTCAAGTGTCAAATAAGTACTTCCTCCGTCCATCTTTACATCTCCACGTTTGACTTGACTCACCCCTTAACAAACAATAAACAGAAAAATAATTTTATTATATTACTCTTATTAATTATAAGTCAGTTAAATGTTGAAAAATGAATAGTACTTAATAGCAAGGGTCAAATATACATAAAGTGATAAATTATCTTTTGATTTTTCAAATATGACAAATAAAATTGCACAATTATTTTTAATATACTCCTCGTTCCTATTTACTTGTCAAATATCTCTTAATTTGATTTCCCTTTTTACTTGTCAATTTTGACAAATTAAGAAAGGACATTTTTTTTTATTATACCCTTAATTTATTAACATTAAGTTAATATTTTTGAAAAATATAGTGAGTAACTATATTTAAAACTCTATCAATTAATATAGATAAAATGGTAAACTCACTATACCGATTATTGGTTTTTTTAATAGTTGTGTCAAAATTTAATAAGTAAAAAGGAATGGAAAAATATTAATATAGACAGAGCGATTATATATTTACATATATGTGTATAGCTGTCACTGAGAGTGGTGAGCACGCAAAAACACTTCAAAAGAATCACAAAAACTCAAAAATCTCTTTTGATTTCTCTCTTTATACACTTTCCCATACAGAAATCTATGTAAATAAGTCATTTCCCCCCTCAATTTCTGTTTCTGGGTGATTCTTGAACATGGGTTGCTCTGGATCCAAAGAAAATGGTACTGTACTTGTTTAATTTTTTATTTTTTTTAATTCTTGGTGAAATTATTTGTTATTACCAATTTTTAGGTATATCCAATTGATTATAGAGTTATATGGTGTAAGTTTTGCTGTAAAGAGATTTGCATTTGTTGTAAAGATTGTTTCTTTTATTGTTTTTTGCTCTTTTTCTGGAATTTAATGGTACAGCGCCTGTGTTCTTGTTCTTTTGTGAAATTATTTGTTTTGTACCAATTTTTAGGTATACTCAATTGGTTATAGATTTATATGGTGTAAGTTTTGCTGTTAACTCACATTTTTTTTTGTTGATGGATTTGCATTTGTGGTAAAGTTGGTTACTTTTATTGTTTTAGCTGTTTTGTTTTGTTTTTCTGGGAGTTTCCTTCTCAAGTACTTTGAGGATTCATATCCCAATTAGTTAGTGATGTTTGAGAACTATCTTTGTGATGAATTAGGTGTTGGGAGGTATTAGTACTTTTTAATTGTGTCCTCATGAATTAGCTCGATCCATAAACGTTGAGGGACTTGGTGTCTTATGTCACAAGTTTGAGCCTTGCCCCAGACGAATTATTTAAGTGGAGAAGGAGCTTCACCTATGTGTGCTCGTTAACATTGTCGGTCTTAAGCCTGGATAAAAGAGGAGGGTTGATGAGAATGAATCAGAAACAACCTCTCTACCCCATAGAGGTAGGGGTAAAGCTGGGTATATTATACCTTCCCAAAACCCCATTTGTTGGATTACACTAGGTTTGTTATTGTATTTAAGTTGAGAAGGGTGGAGGGGCATGCCTAATCATCCCTGAGTTTTGAAGTGTGCAGTTGCCCAAAGGGTTGTCTCGAGACGAATTTTTCAGTTGTAGAAAAAATGAAAATTTGTCTTTAGAAAATAGTGTTATTGTTTTATGCTGGTAGGTTAGCTTGTAGTTATAGAGATAATGAGTGGTTGCTTATTTGACTAAAGAATCGATATATCAATTATGCCTCAATCCGAAACTAGTTGGCGTCAGCTCTATGAGTCCTCCGTATTGACTAAAGAAATGAGTGTAAAAGTTAAGCTGGAGAAATTATCTTAGGAAATAAAAGTCGCCTTTACCTGAGTTTAGACTAGTGCACATTTTGATCCGTAATATGATTTCTAGCACTGTACTTTGCTTCTGAATGATTGATAGTACTTTTTAGAAATGTGGTGAGACAGCAGGTCTCAAATAGATTGCGAACACCCAATATCTTGTGCTTGTCCTCTATCTGTTTGAGCAGCCTCTGGAAAGAACCAGTTTCTTATCACTGGCTTTTATCAACAGATTTTCTTACCATGTTGCTTTTTTCCAATTTTGAGTCAAGTCTGAAGTAAGTGGATATAAGTGGACCGATTTTAGGAGTAGAAACCGAATCCATGGAGTGTGTTGGCTGAAGGTCAAGAAGTACCTAAAAGCAACAAGTTTAGTTACTTTTAAACACTCAAATTTGGCCTCAGCCGACAAGTAAGCACTCCAACTTTGAGAGTGCACATGTAGACACCTCAACTTGGCCTCAACTGGCAATGTCAGAGCTTTAGGCTTTGTGAGGTAGATTTCAGGTTGTTAGCCCATCAACGGAGAGACTAGGCTAATTAGAGTTCATTGCAGTTTCAGTTTGGATAGTCTTTTACCTAAGTTTGTTACATCTTAGGGTAGAGTCAGAGTCCATGGGAAATTATAAAATATTTTTTAAAATTTTGATTATGTTAGGCATCATACCCAAGGTGCCAAATGATCCTGCATATCAGTAATCTTGTCAAATAGGATTGAAATTTCACTTAATTTGTTGATAAT
This sequence comes from Solanum dulcamara, assembly GCF_947179165.1. Classification (NCBI taxonomy): domain Eukaryota; kingdom Viridiplantae; phylum Streptophyta; class Magnoliopsida; order Solanales; family Solanaceae; genus Solanum; species Solanum dulcamara. Next base: position 79,225,464 of record NC_077243.1, on the reverse strand, counting down.
ACAAATGCAAAAAAAAATAAAAAAATCTGATGAACTTGTTATTTGGCTGAGCAGAACTTCTTAAATTGTACTACGATAAAATGAACTGCTGGTGCCTGTCTGTCATATGCAAGTTATCAGAGCAAATTGAGCATATGGGTTCATTTTGTAACTAGTGTGGCCTGGTTAGGGTGGTTTGATGGTCATCTAGTTTACAGTCAGACATCCATTTGCCAATGTGTAATATGTGAAACATTCTGCAGATCTTGTTTCCCTTGATTTGACAACCAATAATTTCTAAACCTTCTGCATTAAACTTCCGGCTATGGACTTAGTTGTCTTTTTCAGTTGAAGTTCTTAGTATGCTATATGTTTGATGGTTTTCTACTATGTCTAGCCTTTCCTCTTCATTCTCTGTATAGCTCTGGTGTTAATGTTATGAATTATGATGAGTGTTTTGTTTCTTACAGTAACGATCTTTGCACTTCATTTTGTAACGACTTTGGATTATTTTCCTCCGAGTGAATAATCTTAACAACCTTCAATTACCCTACTTTTGGTTTTCCCTTAAAAATGATACTGTATCTACTATTTAGCATGTGTTTTACAGGTGGAGTGAGATTGTGCTGTCAGTGTTTATTAATTTGCTGATAGTAATTTACCCATGTTGTTTAGCAAATTGATCATTTCATTCTTATCTGTGGTGTCTAGTATCGGATGGTTTACGGTGGCATTTTATAGAAAGTTATAATCCTAGGAAGACAAATGTTAGATCAATACTTAGGTCACTTAGTCATGTCTCCATTATACCCGTCATACCCACCTGTTATCACAAAGTTTATAGTCTGTATTTGTTCTTGTTAAGTGTTTACTTGCCAGCTAAGGCCAAGTTTGAGTGTCGCTCTGTGCATGAGTCCCTCGTGCTAACAGCAAAATGTAGTAATATGAAGAACACTGGTGTTCAGTAGCTTAATGTGAAGGACACAGTTTCATTCTGAGGCAGGTACATCTTTAGAAAAATGAAAAACCAGTTGTGTGTAGACACCTGATTTGAATGGGAGCTTAGCAATATAAGGAAGAATTCATGGGGAGAGAAAATCACGTAGGAATGTTAGGACATTAAGACTAGTATTATTAGTTCTCTTTTACATTATTTACTTTTAGATACACGATTTTGCATAGTGGTAGTTCATCATTCAGTTTTAAGGATCCGATACTGATAGATCATGACCATTTTTGTAACTTCTTATATGACATATATGCTTTAATAGTACTCCTGAACATAACGGAATTCTGAGCTTGTTTCTTGATTGCAGAAGCAGCTAAACAGATACGAAAACCAAAGCCTTGGAAGCATTCAGAAGCTATTACGACAGCTCAACTTGTGCAGATGCGTGATGAATTCTGGGACACAGCACCACACTATGGGGGTCGAAAAGGTAATCTCCATAGAATACGGGAAGTTTTACTATTATACTTGTTTCCTATTTCTGGATTTCTGGAATAATTAGTTCCTAGATCTAGGAGTTAGTAAGATCTCGGTATTCTTTTTCGAAAAGTACCATCTCAATGTTCTTTGTGCCTATGATATTGCAAACGCGAGCTCCATAACTTTCTTTGAACTAGTGAGATGCTATTCACTTCAAGACAGGCTCCTTAGCTTAACATTTTACTCCTTATATTTCAATTTGCTTGTCTGGTTTTGACTTGGCATGGAGTTTAAACAAGTAAAGAAGTTTTTTGTGGTTTTAAACTAAAAAAAAATGTAGAATGTACCAAAATGTCCTTTAATCTTGTGGTTTTAAACATGCTACGTGGAAAGTTGAAATTGAAGAGCTGTCAAAATTGGAAAAAGACAATTTTTTTTGAAACAGGCTAAAAAGGAAAGTAAGACATACCAAATTGAAACAGAAGGAGTACCAGTTTTAAATTCAAGAACTGCATTTAGTTTGTCCTTGGTCCATGCATTTGAGATATTGTTCAAGGCATTGAGCTACTCTGTCTTTTGTGTCATCAGTCCCAGATAATCGATGGGTCATCAAATTTATGAGTGCTGCTTCACCTTTGGCAATAGCTAGAGTTTTTTAGATTACAATGATGATGCTGATTGTGAAGCCAGAAAACACAATATGTGTTACATCTACACCTTCGTGACTAGAAATACTCAAACTCATTACACTCCCCCGTGATACTCCTCCCACCCCCATGAAGGGCATAATAAACATACCCTGTTTCCACATTGGATCAAGAATAGGATCAGTAGTACCAAAACTGCTAAATGAATGTGTATACTTATATGTACTAGTAAGATAAGTCGATTCATAAAACAGCATAGCAGATGAAAATATCATGACTATTATTTTTCCCTCTTCAGAGATATGGGATGCACTCCGAGCTGCAGCAGAGTCGGATATAAGCCTTGCACAAGCAATCGTGGATAGTGCTGGGATAATCGTGCAAACCCCTGATTTAACAATATGCTACGACGAAAGAGGTTTGTAGTAGTACTCTTTGCCAAACACTTGTTGACTTCATTTCTCTATAATCTCATCATATCTAGATCCAGGATTTGAAGTTTATAGGTTCCTACGACAACTTTAAATTAGATATGTGAAAATAACTGAGTTCACAGTTAAATATTTAGAGATATTTGGTGAATGTTTTAACACATAACGAACTACTCTGGATCCACCACTGATATTTGTATCAACTATTATTCGATTGCAGGCGCCAAGTACGAGTTGCCCAAGTATGTTCTAAGCGAGCCAACTAATTTGATTCGCGAAAACTGAAAACTGAAAAGAGAAGTTCTTCATGTACAATGTTTCATTTAAACGGTAAATTGTTGTAAATTTATTATCACGAGTTATTTCTTTCTACAATTGATATTGTTTTGTGCATGATGGCCCTATCTCAAGAATTAGCATATCAAAAAAAGCGTTAGAACAGCAACCATCTACCAGGGTATTATTTTTGGACACAATATAGAATTGGTAAAGTTATTGCCATGTAGCAGGTCATGAGTTCAATTTTTTGGAAACAGCCTCTTGCAGGAATGTAGGGTAAGGTTGCCTACAATAGACCTTTGTGATCCGGTTTTTCTCCAAAGGGCATAGCAGAAACTTTAGTGCACCGGACTGCCTTTTTTTTAGCACTAAGTTCCATTTTTTCAGTTCCTTTACTGAAATTCTCATAGTGAGTTCTTTCAACTTTGCAAAGGAAATGAGTCGAAACATTTGCTTGTTTCATGGAAATCAAATGTTGTATTAGTTATGTAGAAATTATATTAATGATGCAAAGTTTAGTTTGTAAACTAAACGTTATAATAATTATGTGCAATTTTATATGATATTACTTTTCGTTATTTATACTTATCTTAAAAGCATGAACTCTAAAATTTAAAAGTTAAATTACCTAAATACCCTTTATATTATTTGTCTAAATACTTTAATTTTAAAACCTAAAAATAGATATATACTTACATGATACACCTATTTACCTCTTCCGAATAGTTGCTGCCGTTTAGTGACCACCTTTGGTAGATTGAAGCCAACCAGTTGGAACATGAAAAACACCAAAGAAAAAAAATGATCGGAATGAGTTGGACTATATTTTTTTATTAGAGTTATTGTACAATCGAAAGGGATATATTAAAAAAAAAAATCACAAGTCATGTAAAGAAAATGACTACAATTTGAGAGATGCAGAGTGCTTGAAAAACAAAAGTACTGGGAAGAGTTTTTTAATCAACATAAGTTCTTCAAAATAATGATGAATGATTTCAAGTGTAATTGCGCAAAAAAATTATGTATTTTGCCATTTTAATTAGATTATTCTCATGGTTGAATGACCTTTTTAGGTATTACTCTTTAATTTGTTGTTGATCTGAGATGCATTTTAAATGATTATAATTTGGAGATAATTATATTTTAAGTGAGTTCGCATTATTTTGAATTTAGCTTTCTCTATTTCACTATTATCTTTGATTTTCTAATGCAGTTTGCTGTAATTTATGAATGTAACCTCTAAAGAATGCTTTATTATTTATGTACATGATCAATATTGATAGAGAAAAAAGATTTATTTATATAGGTGCAGTTTCTATAAATTGCACATTTTAATGCGTAATAGTTAATTAAATTATAATGTATCTGGAAATTATTTGACTATAAATTTTTTAAATGGGTAATTAAAATTCTTGTAGTATCGGCCTTTAAATGTCCTACTGTGAGCATTGTCTCATTTTATTATTGATTTTGCTGCTATGAACGAATTTATTTTGTGCTAAATACTTGAAATTCACTTAACACAATTTGCATAATAATATTAAGGAGGAGTTTTAAGTTGTTTTTATTTTTTGATTTAATATTGCACCCGAAGTAACTTTGTCTTGTACTATTTTAACATTTTACTTGGATTTCTTTCATCACATATTTGGTAATACTCCGATTTTTACTAATTAGAATTAAAGTTTTTTCAACATACAAAATAAAAGAAAAGTTATTACCAAGAATATCATATATAAGTAACTAACTAAGTAGTAGGTAAGATACATTTAACTATATATTTCTATGTAATAATAAAAATATAATAGGAGTAACAAAAAATTACTTAAATCTAATTAAACTTTAATTTGTTTATTCATTTGCATAGTTGGATATCTTTATTTGATTCAGTAAAAATGGGTCAGACTATCCAATATTATCGGTTCAGATGACATTCAATCGTCTTGATTGCAATAAACAAATCACAATACAGTGATTCACGTAAATTTATAAATTACTTTTTTAGTTCTATAATTATATATTCAAAATTTTGCTTTACTTTATGACTTGATAAACACGTAGGACTCACGTGTTGAGAAACTAGTATGAAACAAAAAGAACTATCACGGAAAGTTGTGGTGGGGTGACACTCCTTCATCCTTAACTAGTTTTGAGCCTTGTGACTTTAGTTAAGGGTGAAATGATTTCATTCACCCAACTATACAATTTGGTGGTAAGGTCGTTTTATAACAGAATGTCATTTGGGATATAATGATAATTGCGGGAAAATATAAAAAGAGATATTCTTTTTAAATATATTAAATCAAAAAAAAGTAAGATACATAAGATTAAAATGGGGGAGTAATATATTAAACTTTATGGGAAAATATATACTAATATAGTATGTTAAGAAGTCAACCTTGATTTGGCGTTTTATTGGTAGATAGTAGTTGATTTGTTTCTTTGAAATCTATTGAATCTTTTAGATTAATATTTTTTCAACAAATCTTTTAGATCATCAAACTAATAATTTTAAAATCAATTTTCTAATAAGTTTTGACTGTTTGTTAGTTGTTAATTGCTGACTTCTCTCCAAATTGACAATTTGTTAGTTGGTAAGAGTGTTTGGTTCAACCACTTAATCCACTTTCAGCCAAAGCTAAATTACTAAGTGTTTGGTTCAACCACTTAATCCACTTTCAGCCAAAGCTAAATTGCTCAAATTAGTGATGTTTGAATTCTTTAAAAATGTTGATATGTACATATAAAACCCTTCAAAAATAGTATATTTTTAGAGGATCAAGACGAATACGACAATATTTTGGGAGAGTTTGAGCAACAGAATTTCAAGAAAGAAAATACCACAAGAAGCTTCATCTATTTCTCAATTTCAATCATACAACTTGGAACAAATCAAAAAATATTAAAGAAAAAAAAATACACCCCTTGGAGAAAACTTGTGCTCTTTCTTCAGACCAAATTGAATCTTCCCAAATTTGTTTTTTAAAAAAAAATTAAAATCTTTTTAATTTTTTCTTTTCTTTTCTACGTCTAAAACTTTTTTTTAGGTACAAGAATGTCAAAATCACTAACTGTCCATTCTGCCACTTGATTTGGGTCTTTATAAATTTCAGTTCCCAAGTTAATTGAAGTCCATTTCCTCCTTGCTGGTGTAGTTCCTGGATCCTACAAGAAAACATGTTCCATTATTAAATTTTATCCAAGAAAGAAATCAATTTGGCAACCTAACTATACCTAGGAAATGTTTTTCAAATGATTGTTACATGGTATTTTTTGAAAGGATTTAAGTTATATACACCAACAGTCTAAAGTCTTTCAATATTATTAGTGTAATTTAACATATTATAGCAGCTATATCACTAGTTTTATTAGGTTATAGGTTAATGCTTGTCAAAGAGATTTACTTGCAAGTACCTTATAAGTCAGTTTTATTAGGTTATCGGTTAACGCTTGTCAAAGAGATTTACTTGCAAGTACCTTATAAGTCATTTCAATGTGTACATATTTTCAAAAGCGTCAGTGCATAGAACTTATAGCATGTTTGGCCACATTTTCGTGAAGCCAAAATTACTTATTTTAGAGAGTTTAGGTGTTTGGTCATTTTGAGTAGTAACAGAAACTGTTTTACAAAAACCGAAAGAAAAGTAGTTTTTCCTCATAATCACTTTTCAAGCATTGATCAGGCACAAGATGTTGCCCTAATCTATGTTGTTCGGACTCTTCAAAATGTCAACGGGTGCATATTGGATCCTCCAAAAGTAGTGCATTCTTGGAGGGTTTGACATAGGTGCGGCAACAATTTTGAAGAGTCCGAGCAACATAGGTCTAATATCAACAAAAGTGCTTTTCAAATTTATTAGTCAAACACAAATTGTTCTTCTCCAAAAGTACTATTTGGAAAAGCACTTTAGACCTAAAAAAATATTTTTCAAAATAAGCAGATTTTGAAAGTTTGACCGAATAGCTTGTTTAAACTCATTTTTGAAATCCAAAAGGGAAAATAGATTCAAACCTGGTAAAAATAAAGTGATTGTGACAACTTCCCAACATCAAGTTCCCATGTTCTTGGATCTCCAATCCAACCATCTCCTTTCCTAGTAGGATAACCATAATCCCCCCAAACAGGATGTGGCAAAATCTGCAAAATCTCCTGAGGTTGAGGATTACTATAAGGATCACAATGAGCATTAGGCTCCTCAATGTATTCACCATTTCCAGGTGCACAATACATATGATAAGCCTCATAAGGGAAACGAATCGTATCGTTTCGATGAATTCTTGATCCATTTGGGAAAATGTGGTATGGTGGACACAATTTTGGGCTATCTGCTTTGCACCAGGATGGTGTTTCTGGATTCAGGATCATCTCGTTGTATCGCGTAACGTCGGTTGTTACATTTCCATCACATGGCTTGCCATTGTTCTTCCAGCAGCTCCCTATGTCCATCAAGTAAAATTGGCTGTTTGGACCTCCTCCTTTTATCACATTCAATGTGAATTTCACCTTAAAATTTGGTGATTCTGGTACCTACACAACACAAAAGTAGCAATAATTTTTTCAAAGATTCATAAGGGGTCCAAATTTGCACATATGATGTACAAAATGTCTTAATTTTACCCTTCGTTATACTTTCTGGCCATTCAAGCTCATATCTTAGCAAATCGTCCTGTATTTGCCGTTAACTTTAACAGAGATCCAGTGTATATTGAATGAACTCACAAGTCAAAATACATTGAGGCAAAAGGTGCATATTTCGGCCTTTCATTCCCTTGTCGTTAGCAAATCATCTCGTCTTTGTCCTAGATTCAGCGTGGATGGGGTGGACTCCATGTGTCAAGAGACTTTGAGAAAAAGATGCAGAGCGATTTACCTCTCTACTTTTTGCTATGGTTTAAAAACCATCCGTTGTACTTCAGATTGGAGCTCGATTTGGATCGAGGGCAAATATGAGACGATTTGCTAACAACAAGGGTATGAATGACTTTAAAGTATATAACAAAGGGTAAAATTAAGATAATTTGTACATTAGAGATATATGTTTGACCTTTTTCCCACATGAAGAAAAGAAATCAAGACAAATGAGGCTTGCTCAAGTGGTTGAGCACCTTCACCATTAATCGGTAGGTTACCGATTGAGGGTTCGAGTCAAGCTGGAGGGTGAGTCAGAACAGTATTGATCCTCCTGCGAGGTAGACTTGGGGAGGGGGGGGAGGGTAATCAAGAAAAGTTCAAGTTTTTACTCACAAGTTTTAACATGCCCCTAGTTGGATAATGATATCCACCAGAAAAACCAAATGTAGCATCTGATCTTAGGTAAAGCATAAGCCACGGATACTTATTTGATGTCCTCAACACATGATGAAAAATCCAACTTCCTTTTCCCAATTCTTTCTTCCATTTCACAGAATAGAAAGAATTGTTCTCTGTTCTTGATTTACTCAATCTACTATTCAAATCCCATGTACCAAAAAAACTCCCTTTAAGTGTAGTCCTATTTGCTCCTTGTAAAGTTGTGTAGTTGTGAAAAATCAATGGTTGGTTCATGCACCCTTTGCCAAAACACGGAAACCTGCTATCAGGCCCATACGGGCCTGAGGAGAGCCCGTTTTTCGGGCACTTAGCAGCGTATGTATCCATGTTTCCATTCTTGAGCATGATCATCCAGAATTGCCAAGGATTTGGCTTGTCTTCAACTTGACATTTGGATCCCAAGTAGAGTTCTTTTTGTGCTGCATAATGATCAACATCAAGAATTGCCCTTTTCTCCAATCCATGAAATAATTTTCCTATGCCTAACCTGTTTTCGTCCTCTGTCACTCTATGTACCAACATGTATGGTATTGCATTGCAAAGAGAACAATTATTTGCCCCTGTAAAGATACATTTAAATATTTAAGACTACATATAGAAAAAACAACAAGTCGACTATATTTTGGGAGATACGCGAACCAGGTCAGCTATATGAATCCTCATTAACCATGTCGCTCCATTTAAGCTATCTTTTGAGAGATACGAGTTACTTTCAGCATGAACTACATAACTCTATATGAAAATTCTCCAAAAGTAGTATAAATATCAAGTTTTGAACTCGTGTTTCTGAAGACCTCAGAATCTATTAAGTTTAAATTATGAATTTGCCAATGGTTGTTCAACATGTATGGAATTGCATTGCAATGAGAACAATGATTTGTCCCTGTAAAGCAATAACCATTAAATCTTTAAGACAACCTAGGAAAAAAAAAACAAAGCAACAATGCATCAATCCCAAGAAAATCAAGTCGGCTATATGAATCTTCATTGATCATATCATTCTGTTTAAGCTATTTTTTTTCGGGAGATATGTTCTGTATTGCAAGGATTCATCATAATCGCCTTGACACCTTATCTTCCTTCATTGAAGTTTGTAAACCGACAATGTGAGCAAGATCATAGTGGCGGTGCAACATAGAAAAAAGAACATTAACAAAGGAATTCAACCAACCTTTTGATTGAGGAGAAGCTTTATAGACATCAAAACAATCAGCAGCTCTTGGACTTCCCATTTTAGGCACTTCTTCTCCAACTTCATTGCATTGATTCCATGCTTCTATAGCAACTCTTAGCCCATCCCTTCTCATCCCCGAATCGCCAACGGCCGATATGTAACCATTTCCATCAAGATTTACACAACAAACATCAGAAAAGGACACTTTGATTGCAAGAAGAGAAAGAAAAATTAACCAAGCAGAACAAGTTTCATGTTGAGCCATTGGTAAGTTTCTTTAGCCTATGTAACACTTCATATATATATACTAAAACCATTAAGAAAGACAAATAAATGGGACATGATAATTTTAGATTTTAATAACATCCTTAGATATGAGTTAATTTCTCCAATGATCACTCAACTAATAGTTATTTAAAAAGTCAGCATTTTTTTTATTCTAATTTTCTTCAATAAAAAAAAGGGACTTTCGGACATAATAATTGTTAACTAAAGTGATCATATGAGAAATTGTTTGAAACTGAAAACTACTCCCTTTATGGTTTCATTAACTTTACTCAACTAACTCCTTTGTTGAACATCTTTGTCCTTTCTTTAGAAGAAGAAAGAAAGAAAAAAAGCAACAACAGCAATTAATATTTTTTTTCTATTGGTCGATAAATAGCTAATCGGATTATGATAATTCATCGCTAAATAGGACGGAATCAATGTGAAATTCACAACTACTCCCTTTATAATTGGTTCTTTAACTTTATCCTTTCTGTAAAAAAAAAATGAGGAATCAATTACGGTTTTTTTTATGATATTCGTCGAGTAGATAATAATGTTTTTAATTTATAATAATCCATTATTAACTAGAATTAGAGACATGTCTTATTGTTTAGAGATAGAATTTGTTTCTAATTTTTATTTTTTTCTTATTTAGTGCTTTTCTTTTGTTTTTTCTTCTATTTGTGTCTGTCGACTTGATTAAATATAAGTTCCATCAAAAAATCTCACATCGAAGAGGTAAAAATATTTTTTAATAAATATGACTTCATACCTATAATTCGAACTTGAAATTTGTGATTAAGTTTTATAACTATGCAAGTGATTGGCAAATTATGATATGGCAGCTGGTTTTGTTGTTGACACTTGCTCCTCTTTTTCATGATTGGTTAGGTTCCAACTTTGATTTTAAAATCAATGATCAGAAGGATCTTTTTACCAAAACCTCTGAAAAGAAAGATCTATTTGTCAGCAACATCACCTAACTAATTAATAATGTTTTTATTTGGACTTAATCATTTAATCCGTGGACTAAGTTATCTCAGGATTATAGTTTTAAAATTTATAATTCTTGTACTAATTTATTTCACTTGAAAATAAAATAAAATAAAACCAAGTTGAATGAGATAAGATGAATTTATCTCGATCCTAAAATATCTCATCTTATTTCATAAACTAGACGACTAGTTCATGCTCCAACTCAAAAGTAAATAAATGAAAGAAAAATTTGTGTTCTATTTCACTTGTAGAATAAAGGCATTTTTTAAATTAAAAAAACTTGAAAAATGTTTCGACAAATTTAAATCCCAATTTTATTATTATTGTTTTTTTGGTGGAAAAATAAGAACTTTGTGTTGAAGAAAACATGGGGTATTCTTGAACTCAAAGGGATGCTTTTTATCATGTCTAAACTAAAATAAAGTACAAGTATTTCTTTATTATTATTTATTTTTATTTTTGATGACTTTAGATGCACATATTCTTTTTCAAGAAAATACTGAACTTTGACAATTTCTTTTGTTTTTTGTGAACTTTATATTACCAAAAACTGACCCCACAAGACCCATTTGAGGAAGTTTCAAACAACTCCAATTTGTATAGGCTACAAAAGCAAAAATATTAGTGTTTTTGGTAGGAGGGAAAATAACTTTTTAGGAAAATATTATTTGTTTTCGAAGGTTTTTGTTTTCGTGTGAAGGCAAAAATTTTAAATTTATGACTAATCTTTACATCAATAATTTTATAACGAACATGAATTTTTTTCATTATAAATTCATAGGAAGCAATCAACAAATTCAAGCAAAATGGAAAATTTATGTGACAAATTTTTCATGTTAAAGAGAATACTTTTCTATTTGAAATGACGAAAAATATTTTTATCAAAAAAAGGAAAAGAATTTCCTTTTTTTTTCTCTTACTTATGGACAGAAACTATCTTAACTTTTAGTTTTATGTAACTTGTTTCACCTAACACTATTATTATTAATTTCTCATAATCAAAGTTTCATCAAAACTTTAGGCACTCTTCATAGATTAAATCGCCAATTTTTAAAAAATAAATAAATTTTGAAGTATTATAAATATGATATAACCATTATTTATTAACACATCAGATTTTTCTTAGACCAAATATGATCATTATATTCTAGATGTGGTTAAAATTGAATTGTCTCTAAAATTAAACTTACTACTTTTATTGAATTCCCAATAAAAGTTAGTATTTTATATTTGATAATGATGGCGTTTAAATCAAATTAGGCACGCCTCGACTATTTTATTAAACACCTGCTATTTTATATCAATACAAATTTGTCTCGCACCATAGCATAAATATTGGATCAAAGAAATGTTCTTTATTTTTGTTATAGCTTGTACCTTCACTATTACTATCAAGTATTCAGTCATTTTTAATCAGATATTTTAAATTCAAATACATTAGGTACAAAATAAACTCCTTTGTTAAGAAGCGTTTTAAAGTCAATGTGAGACTTTGCTTATACATGTTCTTTTGCCCTTTTAATTTCTCAAAGGCCACACAAAGTATATACAATCTTTGACTGATGTTATTTCAGACAAAAACCCCGTTTGGATAGGCTTAAAAAAATTAACTTTTATGTATGAAGTGTTTCTAAAACTTTGAAGAGCTGAAAATTATTTTTATAAATAAACAGTTGAGTGTTTAGATAAAAGTATTTAAATGATGTGAATTTTAGGGTTAAAAGAATAAAAAGGGTAGTTTGAAAATTTAGTTAAAATATAAGGGATATAAAAGTAATTTCAATGGTCAAAGAAAATGACTTTAAGCACTTAGAAAAAAAAAGTTAGGAATCCTAACTTTTCATTTTTGACTGACTTTAAGAACTTTATGACTTAAAATTAACATTAGACAAATACGTTCAAAAGCTAAAAAGAAACTTTAAGTTGATTTTCATCCAAACGGGCTCAAAGACCACTTTTTGGGGGTTTTAAGAGCCCACCCTTGAAGAAAGCAGCCCCTAACCACATGGTCTTGACACCATTCATTTGCTCTTTGGGTCTACAAACTTCTCCACTATGACAAAATGGCACTAATGGTAACAGAGGTGTCTTAGTCCCAACTTGCGTGCACTTTAATTATTTCATCGGATATATTGTTACCTTCCAATTAATACAACGACGACCCAGTGAAATCCCACAACGTGTATCTAGGGAAGGTAAAGTGTACGCAGACTTGACTCCTACCAAGGTAGGACGACTGTTTTCAAGCCTTCCAACTAACACATGCATTGAATAACTCTGTGGGACCAAGGTTTAGCCCGACAAAATGAGATTAGTGTAGTGACTCTGATCAACTATCAGGGTATTATCCACTTTAAGAATGGCCCACACGAAATTATCTCAACAGTTGATTCTGAACTCATTCTTATAAGGTATAATGTGCACCCTTCTTTAAGGGCTTACCCTCTGTCATGGGCATCACATTCACCTAAATCTTTTTGTCTCTGCTAGGATTTAGACTCGATTTAGACTCTAGTTTCTCGTACTCTTCACCCGTTTCATTGATGCTAAGTTCACACTAAGCCAAGATCCTGTATATAATTTCAACCACAAGGAACTTGTGTCCCTGACCAGTGAACAACATACACCATAAAGAATTGAGGTGTAAACTGGTTAGTATATCAACTACAACATTACCCAATGTAGTCTCATAAGTGGGGTTTGGGGAGAGTAAGATGTACACAGATCTTACCACTAACTTGGCGGAGTAGAGAGGTCGTTTCTGAAAGACCATCGACTCAAAAGAAAACAGAATAATCTATAATCTTCTTTTTTTCTGAAGAAGACGACACATTTAGGCTAACAACTTTCTCAACTCCAGAACAACAATATGTTTCAGCCATAATTCTATTTACACAACAACAAAGTCTATCCTTTTCGACTTTGACGACATACAAGAGATGAAACGCATTGTTTCGTAGGCTCTTTTCAGGCCTAAATTATGTACTAGTAAAATGTGCAAAACTGGAAACAAGAAGCATCAACCAGAAATGAATAGACACAATTGACTGTCTAATGAAGAAGCAATACATATATCAGTTTGTATAGTCAACAAACATTTTCACAACCAAGAACGTCTGAGTTACTGAACAAGTCGAGCAGCAACAATTTCCTCTTAGAATCTACCTGAGCCCCGGTAAACCACTCTTAGGAGCAAGGAGGAATTAGTTTAAATGCCAACATATAGAGAATCATACAAGATATCCGCAAGCATTCACATTGTAAATCAAACAAGATATCCGCAACCAAAACATATCCAGAATCAGTATAGACAGTATTACACACACCGTGTGCTTCCACTAATAGCATGAAGCAACTGGACACCCTGAGCAGAAGGATATAAAAGAATCATATGGCCAACCACAACTGATTTGGGATTTTATGCTGACTTGACGACTTATACAAACATTCCACATTTATACATTAGAAGGAAAAAGAGAGAATAAAGCAAAATGATTGCATATTCATAGAGCTAGAAAAATTACTCTTATGTAACACAAATCGGCAAAACGGACAGGCAAGGCTGGAAAGTATATAACTACATAATACACAAAATTGTGCCAGACTAGCATTAAGACTGATCGACTCTATCATTCACTATATCATGTCATGCCGAGCAAGGTAAAAACAAACAAACAAAAAAGGTTACTACACCAAAATTTTATGTACTCTGATAAATTACTCTCTCTAAATTTACAACAAGACACAGGCAAAAAACATTTACTATCAAAAATAGTACATACCCTGCCACATTACATTCACTCTGCTGGAGTAAGATGTCCCAACTGTTCTGTAAGGCTATTTACAGTCTTCCTGTTCCACCAAAATTTCCCATCCTCAACATTTAATTTGCTCTCTGTATCTTCCCTTTCCGGCTTTACATCAGTAGAACCAGGGTTCTCAGTTAGGAATTGTTCCCAGAATACATCATTTACTCCTGTTGGTACATTACTAGCAATCTCTACTAGATTTTCTGGAGGAGTAACATCAGGAGTAGCGTTTCCATTAGGCTCAGAGTTCATGTCAATATCAGAAACCTTAGACCCAACATCAACAGTTAGTTGTGGGTAAGATATAGCAGGGCTGTCGGCACAACTGATAGATTCATCCAAGTCCACTGAAGAGCTCCGCCTCATCGCAGCTTGATCAATATCACGTAGTATATACTCCCAAAAGGTCAAAGAAGATTCCAACTGATCTAGCACTTCCTTGTTGAGAGTCAAAAGAGAAGTTGGGTCCATATTTTCCCTAGTCGAATCTTCAGAAGAACTCGCTTGATTATTTTCAAGGCCTGTTTCATTATAAAGAAAGCTGTTTCCTGGCAACCTTCTCTTCCTTTCATTCATTTCCAGCTGTGGCATGAGACTCAAAGCTAATCCTGGTTTATTTATGGTTTGAGCTATAGTAGACAGCACGTTTTTTTGTCGGTCTTTCACTTGTTGGACATGTTTGGTAAGGACCTGCATTTGCATTTCAAGTCCTTGATGATCCTGTTTATGTCTGTTTAGTACTAAATGAAGTGATTCGTTCTCATGCTTCAACTTTCCAATATCTTCCTTATACCCTTGTCTTTCCGATTCGGACAATGCAGATGATGAAAGGCTATGAATATTATGTGCAGAATGACTGTGAACAGGTTTCCGTCTGTAGATATTCTTCAAAAGATCTGGCTGACCTCTAAGAAAATCCTCATTTGCAAATTCCCATTGTTCGGGATCTATTTTCTTGAATCCCTGGTTTGACAAAAGAGCAAACGACATGAGAATAACAACAATAAGAGTAATAGATTGAAACTCAATTTAAAAGCAATATCACTGCAAATGATTTAAGTAAATCGAATTTCTTACATAAGTGTTTAACTGTCGGATAAAGCTGGAAAAATTATTGTGCTTGAAGTATCTAGGCAACAAATCTCTTGCAAAATCAGGAGGATTACGAACAATAAAACTCTTATTATTTGAACTCCAGGAGACAATTGGATCAGTGGAGGGATCATCCACCATTTCATATATCTTTGCAATAAACGGAGGCAGCGCGTTGGTGCTACAAGGAGCTTCATCCATGGTAAGTTCAAATTCAAATCACAACCCCTTGAAATGAAAATCACAACGCGAAGCTCAACTAGAAGTGACAAATCCTTACTGACAGGGAAGATCAACTTTTCAGATTCCCAGCATACGCATACAACCAGATGATATTATTATCACCTTGATTTCCTTCGATAAATTCAAGTGAAGGAGCTCCCATCTGAACATACAAATTCTTTGCGAATACACATTTCCATTCAAGTCCCAGCCCTGGCTATCTTTCAAAACATGCGAATATGCTAGAGAAAAGTTAAAAGAGATTGTGGCCTATCATGAGTTTCCACAAGTGCTCAAACAAATGCAATCAACTTGAATTCCAAAAGACAGCCTTTTCACCCTCTAAACTCAGAAATTTTGCAAACCTAAGTTCCCTGCATTTACGACCAATCACAGTCAAAATTAGAAAGTGTAAGAAGATGAGAAAAGTTAATCCCTTGTCAGAATACCCCAGAAACCCATTATGTCAAAGTCGTTTAAACAACCATTATTACTCCCAAAACTTCAAGAACAAGCTCAAATAACCTGTCTTCAAAGAAAACCAAGATTTCCAGTTCTCAGACAAATGCTAAAAAGGCAGTCTTTTCACACTAATATACTCAGAAATTTTCAAAACCCAATTTCGTTTACAACCATAAAATCAGAAAACGTAAGAAGATGAGAAAAGTTAATCACTTTACAGATTACCAGAAACCATTTACATCAAAGTCGTTAAAACAATCATTATTACTCACAAAACTTCAAGAAAAAGCTCAAACAACTTGTCTTTAAAGAAAACCAAGATTTTCAGTGCTCAAACAAATGCTAAAAACAGTCTTTTTCACATTAAAACTCAAAAAAATTGCAAACCCAATTTCCCTCTGTTTACAACTAATCGAAAAGTTAATCACTTCACATATTATTACACACAAAAACTCAGAAAAACAGCAAGTGCAATATCCCTGTCAAAACTAGAAAGTGCAAGAAAATGAGAAAAGTTAATAACTTGATGGATTACCCAGATAGGCAGAAACCCATTACATCAAAGTGGTTAACACAATAATCGTTACTCCTAAAACTTCAATCAAAAGCTCAAATCACACAAACAACTCAGAAAACTTGCAAACACAATTGACTAGAAAGTGCAAGAAAATGAGAAAAGTTAATAACTTCACAAATTACCCAAAAACCCATTACATCAAAGTCGTTAATAACAATCATTATTAGTCCAAAAACTTCAAGAATAAGCTCAAATCACACAAATACCAAAACCCACAAAAGATATACAATTTCCCCTGCTATGAGAAAAGTTAATAACTTTACAGATTACCCAGAAACCCATTACATCAAAATCATTAAAAACCATCACTATTACTCCTAGAACTTCAAGAAATAGCTCAAATCACACATAAAAACAAAAACCCCAAAAAGATATACAACGGAAAAGTTAATAACTTTACAGGTTACCCAGAAACCCATTACATCAAAGTCGTTAAAAACAATCAATTTTACTCCTAATACTTCAACCAAAAGTTCAAATCACACATAAATACAAAAACCCACAAAAGATATACAATAGAAAAGTTAATAACTTTACAGATTACCCAGAAACCCATTACACCAAAGTCGTTAAAAACAACCATTTTACTCCAAAAACTTCAATCACAAGCTCAAATCACACATAAATACAAAAACCCATAAAGGATATAGTATCTGAAAGCACAAGAAATCCATTGTGAGAAAATTACCTGTAATAGAAAATCAAGAATAGACTTAAAAAAGAGGCACACAGAAAGAAGAAGTTTAAGAAGAAGAAAGTTTACTTTGACCCTTTTCTCAAAGACTTCTTCTCAATGGTTCGATTCGTTGATGCGTCCGCTTTTGGATGTTTATTCAATTAACTGCTATTTTTTATATTATGCTATTTTTTATATTATGGATGTTATTTTTGAAGTGAGATCCACTTAAAAGTAGGCAAGTTGTTTATTTGGTTTTTATTTAGGGGCTATAAATACAAAGCTCATTTGGATGGATTTAAGTTGATCAAAACCAATTTAAAGCTTTTTTTTAGCTTTTGGACGTATTTATTTAATGTTAACTTTAAGCCATAAAGTTTTTAAAGTCAGTCAAAAATAAAAAGTTAGGATTCCTAACGTTTTTTTTCTAAGTGCTTAAAGTCATTTTCTTTGACCATGAAAATTATTTTTATATTCCTTAGATTTTAACTAAATTCTCAAACTACCCTTTTTATTCTTTTAACCCTAAAATTCACATAATTTTTCTCATTTAAACATTTTTATTCAAACAGTCAACTGCTTATTTATAAAAATAACTTTCAGCACTTCAAAGTTCTAAAAACACTTTATACATATAAGTTATTTTTTTAAGTTCATCCAAACGGGTTCATAGCTTCTTTTTTGTGCAATGCAAGAAAAAGAAAACACACACAGATACATATGTTTCTCTCATCTGCTTTTTCTCTCTTTTTCTCTTATTTTCTCCTTCTTAAATTGTTGAGTTAGTATATTTTATAACACGTTATCAGCACGAGCCTCCATCACTTTGAGCTATATTTTTAAGAAAGATAACAAAAGGGGTAAGAATTTTATTTTCTTAAAATGTCTAATATTTCTAAACTTGAATTTGTTGCTCTTGACATATTTGGAAAAGGATACTCATCTTGGCATTAGATGTCGAAATACATCTAGAATCGATAGGTTTGGCAAACTCCATCAAAGATGACAATACGACATCTAGTCAAAACCGTGCCAAAGCAATGATATTTCTCCGTCACCATCTTGACGAGGAATTAAAATTACAGTATCTTACATTAAAAGATCCCCTTAAATTGTGGAAGAATCTAAAAGAAAGATATGACCACCTGAAGTTGGTCATCCTTCCACGGGCACATCATGAATGGCTAAATTTAAGATTAATGAATTTTAAAAATATAACTGAATATAATTCTGTCTTGTTTAGAATTATAGCTCAATTAAATTTATGCGGAGAAGAAATTACTAAGCAAGATAAACTTAAAAAAATATACTACACATTTACACCCACGAATATACTCTTGCACCAGCAATATCGCGAAAAGGGTTTTAAGAAATATTTTGAATTACTTTTTCACCTTCTGATTACTGAACATCACAATGAACTATTAATGAAAAATCATGATAGTCGGCCCATTGGTTCTTTGCCACTCCCTGAAGTGAATTAGACAAATTATAACCAACAAAAAAGAGGTTATGACCCCAGTCGTGGTCGTGGTCATGGTCGAAGAAGAAATTATAATCTTAATGCTCGACTGGCACCGAAAAATGATCAGCAGTACAAAAAGAAGAGTGAAAAGTGAGAAATTTTACGAAAGAAAAATTCAGAAAGTATATGTCATAGATGTGGAGGTATGGAGCACTGGTCGCAGACTTGCTGGTCATCAAAACTTCAGGTTCAGCTATATCAGACATTCTTGAAGAGGACAGAAAATAATCCAGAGATAAATTTTATTTCTAAAGATAATATTAAGCCTATGCATCTGGATGTAGCTGATTTCTTTAATTTTCCAGAAGACAATATGAATATTAATAAGCCTAATAATATTTAAATAAATTTTTTTATATTTGTGTGTACTAAATGATATTTCTAATCCATGTAAATAAATAAAATTTGTGAGCCATGTATTAATTATAATATTTATTTTATTTTATTTTAAAGAAAAATATGGATATGCCTCAAATTTTATTTGGATCAATGATCAATCACGAGGATATATGTGTAATTGATAGTGAAACAACTCGTGTCATTTTTAAAGACGAAAAATATTTTTCCAACTTGCTTAGAAGAAAAGCAAATGTTACTACAATTTCTGGTAATTCAAAAATGATTGAAGGCTCCGGAAGAGCTACTATATTTCTGACTAAGGAGACAAAGATTGTTATAGACGATGCACTATTCTCTTCTAAATCCCCAAGAAACTTTTTAAGTTTTAAATATATCCGCAAAAATAAATATCATATTGAGATATTAAATAAAATTAATACTGAATAACTTTGTCGTCTGGCCTATATTATGCAAAAATTAATGCAATTGAAACACATATGATCGTAAACCAGAAGTTTACTAATCTAAATACATTTGTGTTGTGGCATAATCGAATAGGTCATCCTAGATCAAATATAATGAGATGAATCCTTAAAATTTCAACTGGACATCCGTTAAAGAACCAGAAGATTCTTACAAATGATGGATTTTCATGCGCTGCTTGTTATCAAGACTAATTAATTGCCAGACCATCGATCCTGAAGATTGGCATCGAATCTCCTGGCTTTTTAGAGTGTATACATGGAGATATATGTGGACCTATTCATCCACCTAGTGGGTTGTTTAGATATTTTATGGTCCTAATAGATGCATCATCTAGATGGTCTCATGTGTGCCTCTTATCATCTCACAACTTGGCATTTGCGAAGTTGTTAGCATAAATAATAAGATTAAAGACGCAATTTCCAAATTATCCAATTAGAGCCATTTACCTTGATAATGCTAGAGAATTTAAATCCCAAGATTTTGATGATTATTGCTTTGGGATAAAAAATGAACATCATGTTGCTTATCTTCATACTCAAAATGATCTTGCAGAGTCATTTATTAAGCGCCTACAATTGATAGCAAGACCTCTACTAAATCCGTCGAAGAATGTCGTCGTAGATGTGATTGGCTAGAATGGCAAAAGACAATTCAATTAGAATTAGACTCACTTACTAAACATGAGGTTTTTTGACTCGTAGTTTAAACCCCTGAAGGTGTAAAATTAGTTGAATATAAATGGGTTTTTGTGCAAAAATGAAATGAGATAAATGAAATTGTAAGATGCAAGGCACGCCTTGTTGCACAAGGATTCTCTCAAAGACCTGGAGTCAACTATGAATAAACATATTCACCTGTTATGGATGAAATAACATTTCAATATCTCATCAGTCTAACTGTACATAAAAATCTTGAAATATATCTAATGGGTGTAGTTACAACTTACCTTTGTAGTTCACTTGATAATAAAATTTGCATGAAAATCCCAAAATGATTAAAATTGCCTAAAGCATGTACTAAGTCTCGGTAGATGTACTCAATGAAACTGCAAAGATTATATTGTCTGAAACAATCAGGGCATATGTGGTATAATTGCCTTAGTGAGTACTTGATAAATGAAGGTTATATAAATGATATTATTTGTTCATGTGTTTTTATTAAGAAAGTTACTCGTCGTTTATGTTGATGACATAAATCTCATTGAAACCCCTGAAGAGGTTCAAAAGGTGATTGAATATCTAAAGAAAGAATTTGAGATGAAAGACCTTGGAAAGACAAAACTTTGTCTAGGTCTGCAAATTAAACATTTAGCAGATAGGGTCTTTGTCCTCCAATCTGCCTACACTGAGAAAATCTTAAAATGATTTTACATGGATAAAGCACATCCATTAAGTACTCCATTAATTGTTCGATCACTTAAAGTGGAAAAAGATCAATTTCGACCTCCAGAAGAGAATGAAAAACTTCTTGGTCTTGAAGTACCATATCTCAATGTTATTGGTGCACTTATGTATCTTGCTAACGCAACTAGACCTGATTTAACATTTTCTGTTAATTTGTTGGCAAGGTATAGTTCATCCCAATGCGAAGGCATTGGAACGGTATCAAGCATATTTTACGATACCTAAATGTACAATTGATATGAGTTTGTTTTATACTAACAAAGGTTGTGTAGACCTTATTGATTATGTAGATGCAAGTTATTTATTAGACCCACATAAAGCTCGATCTCAGACAGACTATCTATTTACACACGAAGGAACTGCTATATCATGACAATCTATAAAGCAGTCTATTATTGCTACTTCTTCAAATCATGCTGAAACAATAGCAATTCATGAAGCAAGTAGAGAATGTGTGTGGTTGAGATCGATGATACAGTTCATCAAAGAAAGATGCGGCCTAGAAAATGATATCAAAGTACCCACAATTATATTCAAAGACAATGCCAATGATGTCAAAGTACCCACAATTATATTCGAAGACAATGCCGCGTACATAACTCAATTGAAAGGTGGCTTCATAAAAGGAGACAGAATGAAACATATTTCACAAAAATTATTCTTTACACATGATCTCCATAAGAATGGTGATATTGATGTACAACAAGTTCATTCATATGATAATGTTGCAGATTTATTCACAAAGACATTACCAACATTAACTTTTGAGAAATTAAGATATAAGGTTGGAATGTATCGTCTTCAAAATATCAAATAAAACTTTCATCAGGGGGAGTAAAATACGCGCTGCACTCTTTTTTCCTTAACCAAAATTTTGTCCCACTGAATTTTCCTGATAAGATTTTTAATGAGACAGCACTCAAGGCGTATTACCAGAATGTGTACTTTTTTTTCTTCAGTAGGCTTTTTCCTACTAGATTTTTTCTAATAAGGTTTTAACGAAACACAACATCTATGGATATTGAAAATAACTATATATATATTTATTCTTTCAATATAATTTTTCTTTTATATAGATATCCAAGGGGGAGTTTTATATTATGGATGTTATTTTTCAAGTGGACCCCACTTAAAAGTGGGCAAGTTGCCTACTTGATTTTTACTCATTTTATAGCTATAAATATAACTTCTTTCTTGTGCAATGCAAGAAGAAGAAAAAACACACAGATACATACGTTTCTGTCATCTTCTTCTTCTCTTTCTTTCTCTTAATTCCTCATTCTTAAATTGCTAAGTTTAGTATATTCTTATAACACTATTATTATATGTTATATGGTGGTTTGTTTTATGTATTATTTCATAATATATCGTATCGGTTATATTATATTGTATTATATTATGTTGTAATGTTTTTATAAATATAATATTTAGATAAATTATATCGTTCTTTATCATCATATAATGTCACAAATTAATAATTTAAATGATAAATATACGAGAAAAGTAGGGTACATAATAAAGTTACTATAGAAATATTGGGTTACGTCTACGATGTGATCATACCAAATTGATCATTACACGAAATGGGTCTTTTCATCGTTATCGAATGATGGATTTAAGCAATACGATACAATAGAATTTAAATAATAATCAAAACAACCATTATATTTAGACTAATAATACAATACAATACAATACAATACAAGGAGTAACAACCATCCAAACAAGGTCTTAAGGTGTCGTTTGATTTGAATACAAGTTATGATTAAATAAGTTATGTTGAGATTATTTCTTGTTGAATGTTTGTTTGTTGTGTTCAAAATAATATATATTGCATAAATTTTAAGAATAGATTGCTTGTTTACAAAAATACCCTTCACTTTATAGGTTTTTGATATTTTAAAATATCAATGTAGGATTTTATTGATGCATATATATATATATATATTAAAATCACGTCCTGCTGAAATATTGTCACGACCCAAATACGGGTGTGATGATACTCATCTCAACCCACCGAGACAAGTCAGCCTAATACCCAATGGAAAATAGATATGGAAGAAAAAGAAATAAATCTAAATTTAACTTAATCGAAATAAGTAAAACAAACTCAAACTCCCCCATGATTGGTTGTCATGTGTAAAGCCACTAATACATTGCCTAAATATGAAAGAAAATACAATCACGATATCTTTATCTCTAGAATAGGACTAAAACATATTAAAAGAGTAAGAGGTGTCAGCTAGATGGATGTAACAGCTACCTCAATACTCGAGACAATAGCCTCAGAAGCGGTAGTAAACCATAGGAGATCAAACAGGCCTGTGATCGCAACCTACACAAGTGTAGAAGCAAGGAGTGAGTACCAAACAATACGGTACTCAGCAAATGAATAACTAAAACTAAGCAAAGCTTAATAGATACAATTACTCCTGTCCTCTCAACCGAACCTCCTTAACTACAACCTGCATAAAACCAGCCCAATTCTACACTTGTACAATAACGACATCAATATAGTCTACGAATACTCATTAATAACCTCATCAATGAATCATATCAAGTCAAGTCATCATATACATAGCAATATAGGGGTAAACACAAATTCACAAATATCAGAAAGGTGCAATGCAATGTAATGAAATATTACATGGCTGTCCTATCGGTACACATCCGCTGAATCACATTTCAAAACCTATGGAGGATATTTCTGTCCATGTAACTTGTCATGGAACGTGTGCCCCGTCCCCTCAACATATATATCCTGACACAAGGCGTGTGGCCTGACCCCTTTATTTCATAATATCTGCCACGGAGCATGTGGTCCGACCCTTTTATTTCATAATATCTGCCACAGAGCGTATGACCCAACCCCTTTTATTTCATATCATTTTCATTCTCAACACAATATGTCATAACCAATGCAATCAATTCATGTTCATATAATTTGCGATAATAAAATGAAAATAATAATATTTTTTCCTATCTCACACCAACGTAGTCATTTCATATGTTCAAAATAAACACATAATCACAACATATCAATTTCATCAATACATGTCATTAAATCACTTTTTTATACCTCTTATCTCCATTTTTAAGGCGGATCATACAGTCAATAACTCAGTCCACACATAACATGGAAATACAAGCGTCTACAAGCTTAAATTGAGGTTTTAAAAATTTACTTGCCTTAAGTAATCAAGTAATCACTCCGAAACTTGAGCCTTCCCTTTTCGTTGAGCCTCCAAATCAATGTAATTTAGTCAAATAAATAACCACAATAAGATTTTTGAACTAACAACACCCTTATTACTATATGTCTAGCCTAGGCCCAAAAATTTAAGCAAATCTATAAACACGTTCTAAATCTTGATGTTACTTAACATGTCAATTCCCATATTTTCTGAACTTCAAAATTAGGGTTAAATCTCAATTCCCCCAATAACATAACTCTAATTATATTTGTGTAATACAATACCCTATTATTTAATTACTTGTCTCAATATATCAAAACTTGAATTATAATGATAACAAAATAAAAGAAAATACTAACAGTTGAAGCCAACTGGTTACGGAAACCGGTGGCGACAACTCTACAACAATATCACAATTCACACATATCTACTAATTCAATTATCATACACTCACATACCTACACAATCGCTACCTCCAGCATCACACACGTATCACAACTTACATCCGTTACAAACACTATATTGTTTACCAAAAAAAAATTGACAACAAATGGGGTATAATAAATTGTAACTATCACTGTCATCGATTTTTTTTTCTTTTGCCAAATTAATGTAACTCCCTTTTGAATTTATAAGGCTGTACATAATGGGGTAAAGTTTTGTCTCAAATTCTTTCACAAGAATTTAACATATCATGAATTATTTTTCTTTATGAATATTTATTTACTTCTCGTATTAATATCCTTTAGCAAGGAACAACAGCTGGAGTACTTGTGAAATTCAATAATAGATTAGAATATGGTTAATTCTCTAATAGGAAGTAAAGGTCAAAGAAGGAGGCTACGTGAACAGATTGTGAAAGAATTAGCTTAAAACTCCAAATTCTCTTCTTTCACTTTCACAACCCACATAAATAATAATATAATCCCTACCCAAATATATAAAACAATGAATTCTAAGTTTGGTTACCTGAAGAGTTTGTCACGTGTTTTTGCAGTTTCACGCTGTAATTGGAAGTTTCTTCACCCAATTTTTTTTCTACAGATAATTGTGAATCTAAAATAACCAATCCTACTTTTTATTTTAATAAATAAAGTGGTGTAGGATATGAAATACATTAACACTTTATTCTACGAATTATCTTAACTATTCAAGTCAACCATCAACTAATTAACCAAAATTATCAAAAAGTTTATTTGTTTTTTGAAAGGAGAGGACTCGTTCTCGAAATGACCTAACAGGTCATTACATTATCCACCACTAAAAATCATATTCATTTTTGAACATAAGGTAAAAAAATATACCTGTAGATTTAAAAAGCTGAGAATATCTAGCACGCATATCAGCCTTTGCCTCCCAAGTGGCCTCTCCAACTGAACGGTGCTTCCATTGTACCTTTACTATAGCTATCTTCTTGGTTCTAAGCCTACGAACCTGCCTATCTAGAATGGCTATCGGCTCCTCCTCAAATGTCAGGTCTGGACCCAATTCCACTTAATCGAGTGATAACACATGGGACTCATCCGAAACATACTTTCGTAGCATAGAAATATAAAATACGTTATGCACAGCCGATAGTCTAGGTGGTAAGGCCAATCTATAAGCCACCTATCCAACTCGCGCCAAAATCTCAAATGGGCCAATGAAATGAGGGTTGAGCTTGCCCCTCCTCTCGAACCGCATCACGCTCTTCATGGGCGACACTCGAAGCCAAACATGATCGCCTGCCATGAACTCCAATAGTCGAACTCTCCGGTCTGCATAACTCTTTTGCCTACTCTGGACTGTCAAAAGTCTACCCTAAATTCTACGAACCTGCTCCATAGCATCTCTAAGAAAATCTGTGTCTAAGGAGTCCATCTCAGCTAAGTCAAACCATCCAATAGGAGATCGACACTGCCTACCATACAAAGCCTCAAATGAAGCCGTATGGATACTGGAGTGATAACTGTTGTTGTAGGAAAACTTTGCTAGGGGCAAGTGTTGATCCCATCTAGCACCAAAATCAATAACATAAGCTCGGAGCATATCCTCCAACACCTGGATCGTCCGCTTGGACTGATCATCGGTTTGTGGGTGAAAAACTGTACTTATATCAAGTCTAGTGCCCAAACCATGTTGTAATGCCTGCCAAAAGTGCAAAGTAAATACTGAACCTCGATCCAAAACAATGGATATTTGGATACCATGAAGCCGAACGACATGGCTAATATACAACTGAGCTAGCTTATCCGCTGTGTACTCACCTTAATCGGAATAAAATAGGCAGACTTTGTCAGTCTGTCAACAACTATCCATATAGAATCATAACCACCCACGGTGGGAGGTAAACCCACAACGAAGTCCATGGTGATCATTTCCCACTTTCAAGTAGGAATAGGCATCCTTTGACTCACACTTCTAGGCCGCTGGTGCTCACACTTTACCTGTTGGCAAGTCAAACACTTGGACATGAACTCGACGATATCCTTTTTCATCCCACACCATCAATAGTGCTGGCCTAGATCATGATACATCTTGGCTGCTCCCGGATGGATGAAATACCTTGAACAATGAGCCTTTTCTAAAATAAGTCTAGTTAGGTCACCCACCTTAGGCACACAAATTCTACCGCTAATCCATAATACGCCTTCCGAATCAAGTACCACCTCCTTAGCTTCACCACTTAATACCTTGTTTCGAATGATACGTAATTTCTCATCCTCAAACTGTCTCTCCCGAATCTTCTCAACTAAGGAAGAACGTATCTCCACAAAGGCAAAAACACCACCATTCTCTGAAATCTGCAATCGGACAAGGCTATTAGCTAGCCTCTGAACATCTCTAGACAATAGTCACTCCTCAACTTGGATCGCGGCAAGACTCCTCATACTAGAGGACTTCCTACTCAAGGCATCTGCCACCACATTGGCTTTTCCTGGGTGATACAAAATAGTCATGTCGTAGTCCTTCAGCAACTCAAGCCATCTACGTTGCCTTAAGTTCAGATCCCTCTGACTAAATATATATTGAAGACTCTTATGATCGGTGAAGACCTCGCAATGCACACCATATAGGTAATAACGACATAACTTAAGCATGAAAATCACAACTGCTAACTCCAAATCATGAATAAGATAGTTTTTCTCATGGGCCTTCAACTGTCTCAAGGCATAGGCAACCACTTTCCCCTTCTAGATCAACACACCTCCTAAACCAACACTAGAAGCATCATAATATATAGTAAATCCCACACCTTCCTCGCGTAGCGTCAAAATAGGAGTCAAAGTCAATAAAGCCTTGAGCTTTTGGAAGTTCTCTTTACACTCGTCGGACCAATAAAATCCATGGCCTTCTGAATCAATCTAGTCAATGGAGCAGCAATAGTGGAGAAGCCCTACACAGATCGTTTGTAATAACCGGCTAACCCCACAAAACTATGAATCAGAGTAGGAGAAGTAGGTCTTGTCCAACCTCTAACCGCCTCAATCTTAGCTGGATCGGCTCTAATTCCCTCTTTGGACACCACGTGTCCTAAGAATGTCACAGAATTAAGCCAAAATTCACACTTGGAGAACTTTGCATACAACTTTTCTTCCCTCAACTTCTGAAGTACCAACCTCAAATGACGGACATGATATACCTCAGTCTTAGATTACACCAAGATGTCATCAATGAATACTATCACAAAATAATCTAAGTACGGACGAAATACTCTATTTATCAACTCCATAAATGCTGTGGGGGCATTGGTCAACCCAAATGACATTACCAAAAACTCGTAGTGACTGTAACGAGTCTGAAAAGCTGTCTTAGGGATATCTGACGCCCTAATCTTCAATTGATGATAACCAAACCTCAAGTCTATTTTGGAAAACAATGTCGCTTTCTGTAGCTGATCAAATAGATCATCAATATGGGGAAAATGATACTTATTTTTAACAATTACCTTGTTCAACTGCCTGTAATTGATACACATCTTCATAGTCCCATCTTTCTTTTTTACGAACAAAACTGGTGCACCCCAAGGCGACACACTAGGGCAAATAAACCCCTTACTTAACAAGTCTTGCAACTGATCCTTCAACTCTTTCAACTCAACTGGAGCCATGCAATATGGAGGAATAGAAATAGGTTTAGTGCCAAGGTCTAAGTCAATAGCAAAATCAATGTCCCTATCCGGAGGAACACCAAGAAGATCAGTAGGAAATAAATCAGAAAACTCCTTAACCACTGGAATAGTCTCTATAGGAGGTGACTCAATATTGGTATCCCGAATAAAGGCCAAATAAGATATACGGCCTCTATCAATCAACCTCTGAGCATGAATATATGAGATAACCTTACTAGGATAGGAGTCAATAGTATCCTTCCACTCAATCCTTGGGGCACCAGGTATCGCTAAGGTAACAGTTTTAGCCTAACAATCGAGAATAGCACAATGGGGAGAAAGCCAATCCATACCCAATATCATATTAAAATCTATCATCCCTAGAATAATCATGTCTACCCAAGTATCATACCCGACCAAGGAAATAAGACAGGATCGATATACTCGATCCACCACTAAGGGTTCACCCACGAGTGTAGAAATATGAACGAGCATGGACATACGATCACATATCAAATCAAAGTCAAATGCAAAATAGGTAGACACATAGGAAAATATAGACCCTGGATCAAATAATACAGATGCATGTCGATGGCATACTGGGACAGTACTTGTGATAACTGCGTCGTAAGCCTCAGCCTTGGTCCTCCCTAGAAAAGCATAACACTGAGCTCCGCTACCGCCTCCGACCTGTCCAACACCTCTACCTTCCCCCTGAGGGACTATAGCACCACCAGCACCCCTACCAAGAGTGAGATCACCTCTACTAGTCTAGGCTCTACCTCGACCTCTAACCGATGGTGCTGGTCCTCTAACTGAAACTGAAGAACTAGGCTAGGTTCCTCCTCGACCCCGAGATGTACACTGCCATGAAAGATGATCTAGGTCACCACAAGTATAACATGCTCTCCCGTGCGAAAACCTCTACGATAAACCTGAAGAACTTGTATAAGCACTCCGTCTAACCGGCCTCTGCTGTGACCCCTGGTAACTTTGACTTGTACTGTAGGACCCATGAGGTGTTTGACCATCCTCAGAAGTCGGCATAGATGCATGAATTGGCCCTCTATGCTGGAAGAAACCACCTCCTCTATAGAACCTTCTACCTCCAGATGAGGTACCCGAAAACTGACCAGAAGTATGCGCCTTGTTGGGGTCCCCAAACTCCTCTCTCTTCATCAACTTCGCCTCCTTGGCGGCACCCACGATAGACTGAAAGGAAGTTCCCTTACGGATGGGTCGAAAAACTGCTGTACAAATGGTATAGTTCAGTCCTCATACAAATCTGTGAATCCGCTCTATCTCATCAGGAAGGACAGCCATGGCATGCTTGGACAACTGGTAGAAACGAGCCTCGTACTCAGCAACTGTAAGACCCTCCTGTCTCAAATTCTCAAACCATAATCAGCTCTGTTCCTTCACACTCTAAGGGAGGAAATGGTCATAAAAGGCACTATCAAACTCATCCTTAGTCATTTGGGATGACCCAGCCGGCCTTGAACTTAGATACATTTTTCACCACTCTCTAGTTGGCCCACGTAACTGAAGTGTAGTGTAACGAACTCCATGAGTCTCATGTAATCCCACTACCTCAAACAACACTTAGCACATGGTCAAGAACTCATGTTCATCCTTAGTCTTCCCACTCTGAAACTATAAGGGGTCCATTTTTCAAAATCTCTCATATCGGCGTTGCTCGTCGTCAGTCAATATGACTACAGGTGCACCCTGAGTTCCCCTTACCTGTACTCTTCCCTCAACTCTAAGGCTAGTAGGTAGATGGCCCACTGGATCCTGAACAACTGGAATCTCATGCTGCCTTGGGGTTTGAGCTCCTGCTCTAGTCTGAGAACCCTCGAATGTACCATTCGCCCTCATACTCTGATTAAATCCTTCCAGCGCATCCAATACTCGCATCAACGTGGCCTGAAGCAGTGGGGCAGTAGTAGGCTTTGGAGAGACCTATTCCTCTATAGCATCAATCTGTGGCTCAAGAGAAGTCTCTCTAGCACGACCTCTAGCTGGCGCCGCTTCTCGGCCACGACCTCTACCTGCCGCCGCACCCCGACTACGGCCTCTAGTTTGGCCTCTATCTCTAGCCGTAGTTCTGTTCCTAGCCATCTGTTAGAAAGGACACGCAAAAGTTTAATACCTACACAAGTAACCACGCACGATACAAAGTGAAAGAACAAAGGGAAAATTTTCCTAAAAGTCCTCATAGCCTCTCGAAGATAAGTACAGACGTTTCTATACCGATCCTTACGACTCTATTTAGACTCGACTTGTATACACGTGAGACCTATGAACCTGGGGCTCTGATACTATTTTTATCACGACCCAAATACGGGTGTGATGATACTCATCTCAACCCACCAAGACAAGTCAGCCTAATACCTAATGGAAAATAGATGCGGAAGAAAAAGAAATAAATCCAAATTTAACTTAATCGAAATAAGTAAAACAAACTCAAACTCCCCCATGATTGGTTGTCATGTGTAAAGCCACTAATACATTGCCTAAATATGAAAGAAAATACAGTCACGATGTCTTTATCTCTAGAATAGGACTAAAACATATTAAAAAAGTAAGAGGTGTCTGCTATATGGATGTAACAGTTATCTCAACACTCGATATAATAGCCTCAGAAGTGGTAGTAAACTGTAGGAGATCAAGCAGGCCTGTGATCGCAACCTACACAAGTGTAGAAGCAAGGAGTGAGTACCAAACAATACGGTACTCAGCAAATGAATAACTAAAACTAAGCAAAGCTTAATAGATATAATTACTCCTGTCCTCTCAACCGAACCTCCTTAACTACAACCTGCATAAAACCAGCCCAATTCTACACTTGTACAATAATGACATCAATATAGTCTACGAATACTCATTAATAAACTCATCAATGAATCATATCAAGTCAAATTCACAAATATCAGAAAGTGTCACGACCTAGCCCCGTGACTAGTGTCCGAATTGGACCCTCGTATACACACCTATTATCTATAGTCAATCGACAATTAAACATGATATAGGATTTATATGGGTAGCACATTGTCTCAAACTGTTACTTATATATATACTAAAATTACCTATTTCTTGGGGAGTCTTAATTGTCAAAAATAAGATAACATAATATGTAAGCCGACAAGGCTTCCACTCCGAATGTAAACGTCTAAAAACATAAGTCATACTAGTACACCGGACAACATCTATATACAACCCACGCATGTGTCTATAGACCTCTAAGAGGATTAACAATAGCATATGACGGGACAGGGCCCCGACGTACCCCTAAATACACAAATATATACATTATAAGAATTAGTACCAAAAGTTTAGGCTCCGAGAAAATGGAGCACTTCAAACCCGTTTAGTAGAATCCTAAGCTGGCGGCTCTCCAAAATGAGTATCTATACCTACGAACACGAAACGCAGCCCCCCGAAGAAGTGGGTCAGTACGAAATATGTACCGAGTATATAAAGCATAAAATATCGTAAAGGAGATCACATCTGAAATAAAGATTCAGAAGTCAAGTATCATAATCAATAAATCTGTTACATTCCGTATTTTTGCATTTTGGATTATTCGTAAGCTAACGATTATAAATTCAAGGGCTTTTAATTTTGAATTTTTAAAAGGACATGATTTGTTGTAGATGCCAAGTTATATGAATAAATTATGTGTAGTAAAATACATCTCAAGAAGGACCCTTAAGCCGAATCAAAATAGAAGCCATCAAATATGTTTTTCTTAAAGTTACGTTTCGGGTAAGCTGACTTCGGGAGGCCATAACCTCTTTATAATTTGAGAATTTGGGAAAACTCTCAACATGAAAGTTGTAGATAATTGAAATATCTTTCCAACCATAGGTCGTGGGACGAAATGTGATATCGGAGTTATAAGATATAGACGTTTTAAATCTGACAGGCCAAACTAAATAGTGAATTCGGCCCAACCCAATTCTAATTCGGGTCAGGCCCAATACCCACAAAATTAAATCTGATTTTTTATAACTATTCCTTCATACAAAGATCAACATAATTCTGGAAATTTCCAAAGAGAGAGAGAAAGGGAGTTCTTGAGAAAAATCCCAAATCCGACCAAAATTAAGTCCCGAAATCCGAAGCTCATGAAGAGAAAATTGTTGTACGTCGTGTTGGCTTCAATTTGAGCTAGAAATCAACCAATAAGGAGAAGATTTTATGTGGTGCTGCAAATTCAAGGTAATATTAAAGTCTCCTTTTCATTGTTAACAAGTTTAGTTAGAGTTTTAACGGATTAGAACGGAGAAAATAGTGTTATAAACTAGTTTGGTGATTTGTTGAGATTTATGGGTTAAAGGGTTGTTTTAGGTAGATTAAATGGATGAAATTAGGTTAGTGATGATGTATAATAATGGTTGATATTGTTTTGATGTTGTTGATGAGTTGTTGTTCTTGAATTTGGAGGAAAAAGGTGTATGAAGATTTTGAATGTTCAAACCCGTTTTTGGAATTGAGTAGCTGGTAGTAATTCTGGAATATCTCATTGTGTAGACCTTCGATTTTAGATATTAAACATGTTTTGGAAAGCTAATACACGTACCTACAACTCTTATGTTTATGTCTTAGTCTATATCTGCTGTTATTATGTCAAAAACTGAGCATGAATCATAAGACAAATTCTGTCCAGATTCTGGATTGAAAATTCCTTCATGTATAGCTGTTCGTATTTTGATGATATCTCTTTGTAGAAAATGAATTTTGAGTTGATTTCTTTTGCATTGGAAACTTAAGACAGAGATATAAATGTTTTATGAAGGTTATAAAGTCCAGTTTTGCCGTTTTCATTTTCAAAATTTAGATACAACGTGAGGTACTTGACTTTCCGAATTTACTGCTTTGGTAACATGAATAATAAATCTTATTTTGTGTCAATATTTTGGATTGTTGATGTTGGTTGATGATTATATGGCTGGTTTGAAAGTGGGAAAAGTGAGCGGTATAGGGGAGGTGCTGTCCAATTTTTTTTAGAAATAACCTACTAACGATAGACTACGTTTTATTCTTGTCCATAGCTTAATCATAGTGCTTAACGTTTTAATATAGGTTGAGACAATATTGGACAACATATACGTATAAACGCTAAAGGTATGTAAAGTTAACATTTTCTTCTTTTGGCATGATCCATATGAAACGAACGAATGACGTATGCTTAAATTCCAAAGAAACTCGTATTCGTAGATATACTCGGATGGCTACCGTTCTTGATTTTCAAAATTTATATTGTTATGTCTTGACTCATGTGTATGATTCCAGCCATCCTAGTTGGTATAACTCATGTTGTGGTATAATTCATATTTTAGTATAATCCATAATTGGTGTGATTCATAATGACTATTGTCTTGGTTTTCAAATGATGGACTATTTTGCTTATTCTATTAAGTCTCCGATAATGATCAAATTTCGCAAGGTTGCTAATGATACCTTATTCGTGCATATTGTTATGGTATTATTCACCGAGTCCTACGATAGGCCGGGTATGTTATCATGTATGGATTCCACTACATTATTCACCGAGTCCCTTACTAGAGGGCCGGGTACGTGATATGATAATATGATATTATGATGATATGACGATATGATTATGGCACCGAGTCCCATAATGGGCCGGGTACGGTATCAGTGTACACTACTCTATTCACCGAGTCCCTTGCTAGAGGGCCGGGTATGGTATATATATACATATGATGATATATTGATATAATTGTGACACCGAGTCTCATAACGGGCCAGGTACGATATATGATGATGATATGCATGTCTTCATTTTATAAGACATAGGTACAGTGATTTATTGATTATGATACTTGACTCCTGAATCTTTATTTCAGATGTGATCTCCTTTACGGTATTTTATGCTTTATATACTCAGTACATAGTTCGTACTGACCCCCTTTTGTTCGGGGGGCTGCATTTCATGCCTGCAGGTACAAATACTCATTTTGGAGAGCCGCCAACTTAGGATTCTACTCAACGGGTTTGAAGTGCTCCATTGTCTCGGAGCCCAAACTTTGGGTACTAATCCTTATAATGTATATATTTGTGTATTTAGGGGTACGACGGGGCCTTGTCCCGTCATATGCTATTGTTAATTCTCTTAGAGGTCTGTAGACATATGAGTGGGTTGTATATAGATGTTGTCCGGTGTACTAGTATGACTTATGTTTTTGGACGTTTACATTCAGAATGGAAGCCTTGTCGGCTTACATATTATGTTATCTTATTTTTGACAATTAAGACTCCCCAAGAAATAGGTGATTTTAGTATATATATAAGTAACAGTTTGAGACAACGTGCTACCCATATAATCCTTTATCATGCTTAATTGCCGATTGACTATAGATAATATGTGTGTATACGAGGGTCCAATTTGGACACTAGTCACGGGGCTAGGTCGTGACAAAATCACTGTACTTGTATCTTATAAAATGAAGACATGCATATCATCATCATATATCGTATCTGACCCGTTATGGGACTCGGTGTCACGATTATATTAATATATCGTCATATGTATATATATACCATACCTGACCCTCTAGCAAGGGACTCGGTGAATAGAGTAGTGTACACTGATACCGTACCCGGCCCATTATGGGACTCGGTGCCATAATCATATCGTCATATCATCATAATATCATATTATCATATCACGTACCCGACCCTCTAGTAAGGGACTCGGTGAATAATGTAGTGGAATCCATACATGATAACATACCCGGCCTATCGTAGGACTCAGTGAATAATACCATAACAATATGCACGAATAAGGTATCATTAGCAACCTTGTGAAATTTGATCATTATCGGAGACTTAATATAATAAGCAAAGCAGTCCATCATTTGAAAACCAAGACAATAGTCATTATGAATCACACCAATTATAGATTATACTAAAATATGAATTATACCACAACATGAGTTATACCAACTAGGATGACTGGAATCATACACATGAGTCAAGACATATCAATATAAATTTTGAAAATCAAGAACGGTAGCCATCCGAGTATATCTACGAATAAGAGTTTCTTTGGAATTTAAGCATACGTCATTCGTTCGTTTCATGTGGATCATGCCAAAAGAAGAAAATGTTAACTTTACATACCTTTAGCGTTTATACGTATATGTTGTCCAATATTGTCTCAACCTATATTAAAACGTTAAGCACTATGGTTAAGCTATGGACAAGAATAAAACGTAGTCTATCGTTAGTAGGTTATTTCAAAAAAAATTGGACAACACCTCCCCTATACCGCTCACTTTTCCCACTTTCAAACCAGACATATAATCATCAAGAAACATCAACAATCCAAAATATTGACACAAAATAAGATTTATTATTGACAATAAGCCTAGATTGTTTCCACCCGACTCATGTTACTAAAGCAGTAAATTTGGAAAGTCGAGTACCTCAAGTTGTATATAAATTTTGAAAATGAAAACAGCAAACCTGGACTTTATGACCTTCATGAAATGTTTAGATCTCTGTCTTAAGTTTCCAATGCAAAAGAAATCAACTCAAAACTCATTTTCTACAAAGAGATATCGTCAAAACACTAACAGGTATACATGAGGGATTTTTGCAATCCAGAATCTGGACAGAATTTGTCTTATGATTAATCCTCATTTTTTGATATAATAACAGCAGATATAGACTACAACATAAACATAAGAGTTGTAGGTACGTGTATTATCTTTCCAAAACATGTTTAATATCTAAAATCGAAGATCTACACAATGAGATATTCCATAATTACTACCAGCTACTCAATTCCAAAAACGGGTTTGAACATTCACAATCTTCATACACTTTTTTCCTCCAAATTCAAGAACAACAACTCATCAACAACATCAAAACAATATCAACCATTATTATACATCATCACTAAGCTAATTCCATCCATTTAAGCTATCTAAAACAACCCTTTAATCCATAAATCTCAACAAATCACCAAACTAGTTTATAACACTATTTTCTCCGTTCTAATCCGTTAAAACTCTAACTAAACTTGTTGACAATGAAAAAGAGACTTTAATATTACCTTAAATTTGCAGCACCATATAAAATCTTCTCCTTATTGGATGATATCTAGCTCAAATTGAAGCCAATGCGACGTACAGCAATTTTTTCTTCAAGAGCTTTGACATTCGGGGCTTTAATTGTGGTAGATGTTGGTGTTTCTCTCTAGCTTTCCCTTCTCTTACTCTCTATGGAAATTTCCAGCTATTTCTTAGTCTAAAGTATGAAGGAAGAGATAAAAATCAGATTAATTTCGTGGGTATTGGGCCTGACCCGAATTAGAATTGGGTTGGGCCGAATTCACTATTTAGTTTGGCCTGTCAGACTTAAAACATCTATATCTTATTACTCCGATATCGCATTTCGTCCCACGACCTATGGTTGGAAAGATATTTTCATTATATTTCATTTTGAGAGTTTTCCCAAATTCTCAAATTCTAAAGAGGTTATGGCCTTCCGAAGTCAGCTTATCCGAAACGTGACTTTAAGAAAAACATATCTGATGGCTTCTATTTTAATTTGGCCCAAGGGTCCTTCTTGAGATGTATTTTACTTCACATAAATTATTCATATAACTTGACATCTACAACAAATCATGTCCTTTTAAAATTCAAAATTAAAAGTCCTTGAATTTATAACCGTTAGCTTACGAATAATCCAAGATGCAAAAATACGGAATGTAACAGAAAGGTGCAATGCAATGTAATGAAATATTACATGTCTGTCCATCGGTACACATCCGCTGAATCACAGTTCGAAACCCATGGAGGATATTTCTGTCCATGTAACTTGCCATGGAATGTGTGACCCATCCCCTCAACATATATATCCTGACACGGAGCGTGTGTCCTGACCCCTTTATTTCATAATATCTGCCACGGAGCATGTGGTCCGACCCTTTTATTTCATAATATCTGCTACGGAGCGTATGAACCGACCCCTTTTATTTCATATCATTTTCAGTCTCAACACAATATGTCAGAACCAATGCAATCAATTCATGTTCATATAATTCGCGATAATAAAATGACAACAATAATAATTTTTTCTATCTCACACCAACATAGTCATTTCATATGTCCAAAATAAACACATAATCACAACATATCAATTTCATCAATACATGTCATTAAATCACTTTTTTATACCTCTTATCTCCATTTTTAAGGCGGATCATACAGTCAATAACTCAGTCCACACATAACATGGAAATACAAGCGTCTACAAGCTTAAACTGAGGTTTAAAAATTTACTTGCCTTAAGTAATCAAGTAATCACTCCGAAACTTGAGCCTTCCCTTTTCGTTGAGCCTCCAAATCAATGTAATTTAGTCAAATAAATAACCACAATAAGATTTTTGAACTAACAACACCCTTATTACTATATGTCTAGCCTAGGCCCAAAAATTTAAGCAAATCTATAAACACGTTCTAAATCTTGATGTTATTTAACATGTCAACTCCCATATTTTCTGAATTTCAAAATTAGGGTTAAATCTCAATTCCCCCAATAACATAACTCTAATTATATTTGTGTAATACAATACCCTATTATTTAATTACTTGTCTCAATATATCAAAACTTGAATTATAATGATAACAAAATAAAAGAAAATACTAACAGTTGAAGCCAACTGGTTACGGAAACCGGTGGCGACAACTCTACAACAATATCACAATTCACACATATCTACTAATTCAATTATCATACACTCACATACCTACACAATCGCTACCTCCAGCATCACACACATATCACAACTTACATCCCTTACAAACACTATATTGTTTACCAAAAAAAAATTGACAACAAATGGGGTATAATAAATTGTAACTATCACTGTCATCGATTTTTTTTTCTTTTGCCAAATTAATGTAACTCACTTTTGAATTTATAAGGCTGTACAAAATGGGGTAAAGTTTTATCTCAAATTCTTTCACAAGAATTTAACATATCATGAATTATTTTTCTTTATGAATATTTATTTACTTCTCTTATTAATATCCTTTAGCAAGGAACACCAGTTGGAGTACTTGTGAAATTCAATAATAGATTAGAATATGATTAATTCTCTAATAGGAAGTAAAGGTCAAAGAAGGAGTTTACGTGAATAGATTGTAAAAGAATTAGTTTACAACTCCAAATTCTTTTCTTTCACTTTCACAACCCACATAAATAATAATATAACCCCTACCCAAATATATAAAACAATGAATTCTAAGTTTGGTTACCTGAAGAGTTCTCACGTTTTTTTTTGCAATTTCACGCCGTAATTGGAAGTTTTTTCGCCCAATTTTTTTTTTTTACAGATAATTGTGAATTCAAAATAACCAACCCTACTTTTTATTTTAGTAAATAAAATGGTGTAGGATATGAAATACATTAACACTTTAGTCCAC
Source organism: Solanum dulcamara (assembly GCF_947179165.1). NCBI lineage: Eukaryota > Viridiplantae > Streptophyta > Magnoliopsida > Solanales > Solanaceae > Solanum > Solanum dulcamara. The sequence goes on along the minus strand of NC_077243.1, from coordinate 79,186,610 downwards.
CAATTAGCTTAACTATTCAAGTCAACCATCAACTGATTAACCAAAATTATCAAAAAGTCCATTTTTTAAAATTATTTTTTCTTATTATAATAATTTTTTTTAAAAAGAAAAGAACTGGTTCTCAAAATAACCTAACAGGTCATTACAAATATACCCATAATAAGGGCTGGCAAAATGGTTCTAAAAAAAAAAGTAACCATTCAATCCGACCCATTAAATATAGGTTGGATAATTGACTATTTAAAAATGGATTAAATATGACTATCATTCGTATTATCTACTCAAAACTAAATATTCAGACGAATAATATAAATATTCACATTTTCAATATTTATTTATTTATTAGTTCATTTTTTTATTCATGATAAATATGGATGGATCATATTTTATTCCTTTTTATTTAATTTATTTTTACATTGCTTATATCTGATCCAACTTGCCGTTTGTCAATCATCTGCCATAATCAATATTGACAGCGAGATCCAAGTATTTTTCATGAGGATGACATGCTAACAACTTAATTAATTATTCGTATCATGTTTAGGTAGATATCTAAAATTAATTAATTAGCTTTATCAAGAATTACAAGAAGTCAACACAATGAGATTTTTTTCTTTCTGTATATATATTACGAAAATGGGGGAAATAATTGTAGAAAAATCTTCTATTTTAAAATTTGCATAGTTTATTCAATTTATTTTGTTGGCACCACTAACTTAAAAAAGGCAAATAAAATAAAATAAAATAAAATGGATAGAAATTGAGTTCTTTATACCTATTGTACGTCAAATTAGTTATAATTATCTCGGATGCTTTTATAACACACTGATGTGACTCATAAAAACGATTAAAAATTAATTATTAAAATCATCAGAATTAAAAAGACGTCCTTTAAAAGGAATGTTACAACAATTGAATAAACTGTACGTGTGATCTGATCAACCTCTCTTACATTTTCTATTCTACATAACAATATAAAAATTTCAGCACTCTTCAAACGATAAGAAATAAGTTTAAAAAATATATCACAAAGTCAGTGGTAAAGGAAACCACTATCATAATAATTTTAATTTATTTTTTCTTCGTAAATAATATCTCTTCTTTAAACATCGACAATAATAAATAAATAAAAAATAGGTTGTGAGTGTATTTTATGCATGTGGATGTTGAAACAGAACGTCCGCGAGACAAACCTTATGCCGATAACAATATTTATCTAATCACTTAAAAAGTTAATGTACTATACTTAATACGTTGTAGGCAATGTACAATTAGTAAAAGTGATTTTTTTCGAAAGAAAATCAGGCAAAGAATCTCATAATAATATGAAAGGAGAGTAGAATCAAAATTGGGTGAAATAATTACGTTAATATTCATATCCAATCGAAGATGACGACGTTTGAAATCAATCAAGTCATGAAATTGATACAAGACTTATAAATTTTAAGTAAAAAAATAAAAAAAATTAATTATATCTTAATTATCTTGCTTCCGAAATATATATATATATACACCAAATCAAAATCAAATAAAAGTTTTTCATCCCTTCTTTATACTTACGAACCCCTTAACTAGATTTTTTACTCACTAATGACAAGTTTTAAGTTAGACTATCTATTTATTTTCCCCTTAAAATTATATTCTCCAAGTATATAAAAACTTTATATGGAGTGCCACGTGGTCCCGCCAAAAGTTGAAACGGCGTCGTAACTAGTATTCATGCACAATGACACTTTCCATGCAGCTACCCCACCCACGCCCTTTAAAAAGACTAAACACGTGCACTTCCCACATTTCCAGGACTAAGAAAATTATTTAAAAATAAAATTATAAACAAATCATTAAGGAGTTGTTTGGTTATGAGAATTAGAGGTTATGAGATTGTCTACCACATATAAGAGAAACGACGCAAAAATGATTTGAACATGTGAAGAAAAAATGTGCATATGTGTTAATGAGGAAGTGTGAGAGATTGATTATGAAAACAATTATAAGAGGTAAATGTAGGCCAAAGAAAAACTGAAGGAAGGTAATAATGATATAAGACATGCCACAATTCAAACTTTATTGAAGACATGAACCTATATATAAAAAAAAGTTTAAAAAGTTGAGAAACGTTAACAGGTTGATGAGTATTATTTCACTTTCGGCGGGAGAGGTAAGTGACTTGATATAGTCTCCTCTCTTCCTTGTTAGTAGTAACATTTAGTAATAGTGTAGTTTCTTATTTTTGATGTGCATGTGCTTATGTGTTGCTTATTTGCCATATAATTTATTGTTTTATTGTTTTTTTTCCAATTAATACTACTTCAATAACTTTTGTTTTAAACCGTGTCCATCAAAAATAATTCATTTACCTCACAACAATAGGATCACAATATAGGGAATGTCTACATCTCGTTGCAAGACTCATTTTTCATCGTACTAATATATCCAACTCTTTTCAAATTCTACTTATATAATAATAATAATTATTATTATTATTATTATCATGAGGGGGCAGTGATTGATACTTACAAATTCCACAAAATTCAATAAATTTGACTCAAACCTCATAGCTCTTATAAAAATGATCTATCCAAAATTCAATTAAAAAAAATAGCTATAATTCAGAACTGATAAATTAAAAGTTATGATTCTACCTTACGGATTATAATCTTGAATATTGAATTAACTTTGTTTGTACCAAACAAAACCTAAGTGGTAATCTTCGTAATATTTTCATCATTTAGTGGCAATATTCAACTCACCATTCACATATTTACTTCTCCCTCCTCTTCTTCCCATCTAACAAATTTTCAACTTCAAGCCGATCCAGAACCAAACCGGTTTCACACTCGAACCGTTTTTTAATCCGGTTCGATCCCGGTTAACAGCACCGATTCCGGCCTCCTGAATGACATCCGGCACGAGGTTACCGACATGGAAGGAAAGAGAAAACAACAAACGGAGAGAACGACGGCGAAGAGCGATCGCCGCGAAGATCTTCGCCGGACTTAGAATGTACGGTAACTATAAGCTCCCGAAACACTGTGATAACAACGAGGTGTTGAAAGCTCTGTGTAAAGAAGCTGGTTGGATCGTTGAAGAAGATGGAACTACTTACAAAAAGGTAAACTCCGAATCGAAGCTATTTATACTGATTTTTTTTCCCATTCAGATAGCGAAAATGAGATGATTAATCGATTCGGATTGAGCTAATTTTCGTTTTTTCCCCTCGATCGGAACATGAAATTCATATATAGTCTGAGATTTTCTGGAAAGTTTGAATATTTCAACAAAATGCTCGATTTGGACGAGCTTGCCCTTGCTGAATACTTGTATTTCCTCACTTTATCTATACTTTTGCTTTGTTATAGAAGGTCAACGCAGTCATTTTGTTAAGTTCTTGTTGATTCAAAGGCATTTGGCCATAGATTTCGAATATTTTTCACTTTTTTTTCCGGAATTCATGGAGATGGAGTTGAAAAGTCAAGAAAAATAGGTCATACTTCGAGTTGAATTTCGAATTTCACGTCCAAACAAATGAATAATTTTTATGGTCAAACGAGTCCTGAATTTACTGGATGTAAAAATGCAAACAAAATAAGCTAATTACAGGTAAATTTTCATATTAAATGTTCATTAATAGCTTTGAAAATTATAGGAGTATTATAGTAGTTAATAACTTATTACTCTTCCCTTTTCAATTTATGTGGCAAAATTTGAATACATACCGAATTTAAGAAAAAGGGAGAATTTTTTTGGAACTTGTGATTGAAAACATCGCATACCATTTGCTGGCTATAAAATTTTTGAAATGTGTAGTCTTCGTAACATTTATGTTATTTTAAAAACTTCTCATTAAGGGTACTACAATGATATAAGTTTAAGTTGAATGATTTCCAAATTTAGAAAGCTGTAATTTTTTTTAGAATCCAATTACTAGAACTTTAAGCTTTCTGACTTGCTGCCCTAGAAATGAGAACTCATTAAATTCAAATCTTGAATCTGCATATCCGTAGATATAACTTAAATTAGTATCTTCTGTGTATTCAATTTGGTTATTGTATTTTACCGAGATTCCCAGGGTAATATTCATTGCCAATCTAAAGTCAAGCATGTGATTCAATAGTTTGTTTTGCGGTGGTGTGGATTGGTTATCAAATTTGTGGGCCTAAGATGTTCTTGAATGTTGGGTTTCATTTATTATACTTTATAAAGTTTATAATGTGTGATTATAATATAAGAGTAAAGTAGATATCAAATCTTTGGATTCTGTTTCACAAAAAAGAGAAAAAAATGGAGCAATTAATTGTTGAGGCTGTAAAGCGTGTGGGGAAATTAATTTTGGATTGGATGCGAGGAGAACTGTTTATGGGTCTCAGACTATAAATTTATAATCATGGTGTTGACACTATTGATAGTGCCATCATTCTTTGCCCCTTTAGGGTGTGGGTTATGTCCAATTCTTTTTGGGTAAGTTGGTACTTTTATATCATGAATATGTAGGGATTTGTCTGTCATTATCATTATACTGAGTCTTTGGTCAATCATTTGTGGGGGGGGGGGGGGGGAGGGGGGGGGGGGGACCAATAATTCATAATTATTGTGGATGAAAATTTTAGTGGCCATTTGATGGCAAAAAGAGTTCAAATTTGTGGTGATGCATTTGGAGCCTAAATCTAAAGATTGGAAGGTGGATAACAGTCACCACTGGAGTGCTAAAGATGACCACTAATATTTTTAATGGAGGTGGTGTCCCAGCCAGCTGATGATCTATCGGAAAACAACTTTTCTACCTTCTTCTTCAAAACACAAGGAAATGTGGGAAGGGTAGAGCTCGGCAGAGGGTCCGAGAATATGGTAGAGTTGTATTCTTTAGAAGATTCAAATAAGAATAAGAATTCCAATCCTTTATGAATGCACCTTCGTACAAGTGTTGCATACATGATTGAGAAAGTTTCAATCAATTTGAATCGCAGCTAGAAAGGCCATACGATTAAGTACTTTGACCCTTGTCATCAGCTTATTTAGGTGATTTACTGGAAAACAATCTTCTCAGTGAAAAAGAGTTAATTTTTTTTAAAAGAATAGAGAAGCAAACTTATTGCTGAGCTTAAATCCATTCTTATAAAACTGAAGGTGATTTTTCTTGAAATACACTGAAGATGAATTTCAGATTTCATTTTTACATATAGGTGAATGAAGAGGCAATACAATATACATTAAAGATATGAGGTCCTACCAGTGACTATTTGGTCACTAATATTTTGGTTAATCCATGCAAATGGTTTTCCAATTCACTGAGGTTTGATCTCCCTTCATTTCCTATTTCGTACTGTGATCCTGATCAACCGTTAGTATCAGTGACTGGATAAGTACATGATATTTCTATTTTTCAAGTGGTGTCTCTTGGTGACAGGTATATTATAGAACAATGCGGTCAAGGTACAAGCGGTGTGCAAAATTAGTGTTCATTCTTGGTGGCTTTTGTTTGAGTTGATATTTTAATCAATGACTTGGAAGATCATCAGGCATTTAGGTCTGCCTGATTGCTTGGCAATAAAATGCTATCTTTGCATACAACACCACCAAATCCATTGTAATCCCACAAGTGGGATCTGGGGAGGGTAGTAGGTAGGGTAGAGTGGTTGTTTCCGATAGACCGTTGGCTCAAAGATCATTTATGCTGCATCTAAAACTTAAATGTTTGACGTTGAAGAATGGTGAGAAAATTAAAAATTGATGAACTTGGCTCATTGTTTATCAGATAGTAGTCATCAATGTGCAACACCTTATGAATATGACGTTTTGTTCTGCCATAATTGCATAGTTCTGGTGGCAGGTTTATTCTCTATTCTTTTTGTGATTATTCATTTTTGTATATGCTTATCGATTCTCTATTTTCCAGGGATGCAAGCCAGTAGGACATGCGGATATTATAGGTTATTCAGCATCTGTAAGCCCCTGCTCTTCTTACCAACCGAGTCCAGGTGTTTCGTATAATCCAAGTCCTGCTTCATCATCTTTCCCTAGCCCAGTCTCATCCAATTATGTTGCAAATGTCCAAAATAATCATGATCCTAACGCACTAATTCCTTGGCTGAAGAATCTCTCATCCGGATCATCACCTTCATCATCCAGATTTCCCCACCATTTGTACATTCCTGGGAGCTCTATAAGTGCGCCTGTTACTCCACCTTTGAGCTCTCCCACAGCTCGTACTCCTAGAATGAGTGATGATCCCATGGCAAATACGTGGGCACAACAACACTATGCCTTCTTACCATCCTCTACCCCAGCCAGTCCTGGTCGTCAAACACCACCAGATTCAGGTTGGCTTTCTGGTGTTCAAACTCCGCAAGACGGACCTTCATCTCCTACATTTAGCCTCGTCTCACCAAATCCATTCGGATTCAAGGAGCCAATATCAAATGGAGGGTCTCGGATGTGGACACCAGGGCAAAGCGGGGCATGTTCTCCTGCAATTGCGTCAGGTATCGACCAAACAGCTGATGTACCAATGTCAGATGCTATTTCAGCAGAGTTTGCATTTGGCAGCCATATGATGGGATTAGTGAAGCCATGGGAAGGTGAAAGAATCCATGAGGAGTGCGCGACTGATGATCTCGAGCTTACACTTGGCAACTCTAGCACTAGGTAACCTCTTCTTATTACCAAGTTTTGTTATAAATATGTTTGCAACACAACTTATGCCATCCACAAGGCAAAGTTGGTTTACAGTGGTGATGTCTAGGCTAGCTTGCGCGCACCTCGACTAATTTCAGTGGGTACCTTCTACGTCCCACTAAGCATAGGTATACTTGTTACTCCGTCCACCAAGGCTTGGACAAATAGAAAGAAATCACCTAGTGTTTTTTGGTTCTGTTGGAATTTGAACTTGAGACCTATTCTCCTCCGTCATCATTGACCACTAGGTCACACACTCGAGTCTGATTCTTATTTCTTTTGCTGATTTTGCAGATAGAGAAGTACAAGAGAAATCTAGTTGTTCATTGATTTGATCATAAATATATCTTTGTGCAAATTTGAAGTTTAACTTATTATATATGTTGATCACTTCTGAATGTGAAGACGTTTTGGTTAGTAAACCCAGTTTAAAATGCACAGTAGAAACAAATATTACATTTTCTTGTAGATTGAAATATTACCTTATGTGGAGGTTTTTTTTGGCACATTTTCCCATGAACAACCTTCCTTGTATTTGTAGTACTACCCCAATTTTTTTTACATTCTTTTTAATTTTTCCCATTTCAAGATTTGAGTTCCTTTTTGTAGCTATCTTTTGTAATTGTTCACATGATATAGTATGTAGGAGTTGACTTAAACCAAGTGTTTTTTGGTGTCTATGAGAGAAATAGTGTTTTTCTCCATCTTATTGTTTATTTACAATTTGCTTATGTTAGAATAATTTTTATAGTTTATCAATCTAGACGTTTTCTAATTGAGGTTGATGTATATAATTATCACATACCACTTCTATCACCGTTATCCATATTACCACCACCATCAACTACCTTCACGATTGCCATCGTCGCTAATTGCCTCTGTTGCTACCTTTTGGAGGAATCAAACAACTTTTATGTATGACACCATATAAATTGAGATTTTCTCTGATATTTTGTTGATAAAATATTTAATTATCATGTTATTAAAGTTCTATATTTCTTAGTAGTGTGTAGATAACAATAAATAAACTTCACTATGATACTAAAAAAACATATAGCTTGAATTATTCAATGCTTAGATTGAAAGATATCATCTTAATAATCAAATATTTTAAATCTTAAATGTGGCCTTGGATGACATTAGTGACACGTTAAACTAGTATGAGTTCAAGTCCAAAGGGGATAATATAACTAGTGGGTTTGGTTGTTAGTACCTATCAAGTCACTCTACCTATAATTTTAGGTAACGATATGAATAAACATCGGGGTTTAATATAATGCTGAGTTTAAGCAAATATCGCATAAACCTCTATTGAATATAGGTGAATCCCATATCTTTGTGATGATAATGGACAACTTCAGCGAGGATGCAGAGTAGGGTTGTACAGGGCAAACCGACAAATCGAACAAAACCGGAAAAAAAATCTGACTAGTAGTTTGGTTTGACTTGGTTTGGTGTTTGAAAAAAAACTCAACCATTATAGGGTTGGTTTGGTTTTAACTAAAAAAAAGTCAAACCGAATTCAAACCGATCTGATTATAGATATACTATTTTTAAATTATGTTATACATAAAAATATTTATTAAAATGTAATTTATAAATATTTTTTAATTTTTTTTCATAATTTTTTTCTTTCTTACATTTAGATTTGGACTTGAGAAACTCATCTAAATAATATACAAAAAAACCCTATCTTATAAAGTTATATTATAAAGTTAATACTTCAAACAGTGTTCTGCCTCCATCTTATATGTTGATATTTTGTACTAAATTTTTTTTTAAGAAGCATTGCTCTGTGCTTTTTATTAGATACTATGAGAAACCTGAAAAAACCTGAAAAATTCGAAAAAATTCAAAAAATCTGAAAAAAAATTGATATCGAAAAATCCGACTTTATTGGTTTGGTTTATAGATTTAATAACCCGACACAAATGGTTTGGTTTGGTTTGTAAAAAATTCAAATCAACCCGATCCATGTACACCCTAATGCAGAGTAAGCTAGAAGATGACCAATCCCCATCATGATTCATGATTGGTGGCGACTTGGATGACATCTAATTAACTAGTGCAGGAGAGTGAGTTCTCGCCCTTAGTGGGACTAGTCTAAAAAATTTTCACTTGAAGTGCGAACTCTTCGTCTAAGTGGTTAATCCGACGAGTCAATTCTCAATGTGATGCTGCTATGCGTTCGATAATCTTTGGCACCTACGGTAGAGATCAGAGGTATTTGGCCCCTAAAAGGGATTGCCTCTAAGCCTAAGTATTCCTCAATGACCAATGGCATACAAGTACTTCATGGACGAAAGGAGTTTAATTTCGCTTAAAGATCTTTTATTGACCAAGCCAACACATAGATGTGCATGAGTATCCGATCCTGAGACTACCTGTTGAAAGGAGTGGGCGAATAAACATCCGACAAAGGCACAACTAGCGCACGGGAGGTGACACCAACCACACTCTGGATAAAACAATATTTAACGATTCATTAGTGTGTCATCCACATTCAGACAAGAAAACTCATTCTAATGGGCTATATGAGCCCTTAATAATTCAATCTTATCGAGTGATTGACTGTTTCTATCGTAGTGGAGGTTGCTGTGAGAAGATCCTTGTGCCAGTGAAGATTGTTTCTAATGATCGGGAACCTAGAAAGTCGCTATCACTGATACTTTTTATTGGAATTTGACTTTATAGGTAGGTATCGACGGGTTTGTCTTGTGTCTCCGAAACAAACGGGCCATTTATTGATGAGCGAATGACGGGGATTGAACCCCTGTGCCCCCGCCTTAAAGGATCCCCACTCATCACCTTCATCTCCAACTTATTCGTGGTTCATTCCTGGTTCTCTCTTTCAAGCTTCTTTCCATTAAAAAATTTCGATCCACCCTCAATTCCATTAAGGGAAATCAAATGCTCAATGACTCCCTTAATTATGTGTGAGGAATTGCCCTATTGAGTAATGGGAAGCGGGCTAGTCCCCGAAAATGCCCCGCTCGTAAATTCCTTTGTCGTTGGGAAAAGCTGTCCTAAAGTTTCTTCTTCGTTCCTATTTCTTACTTTTTTTTCTCGGTATGCCGCTCCGTCCACAAGCACCCCACCCATACAACTAGTTGAGGGGGCTGTTCGCCTTTTGAATCAAACAAAGTAAGTAGTAAAATATGAATCGGAGTTTGAAGAAGGGGAGGGAGAAGGAGCCCTTGACCTGCAGTTGCTCAAATCTAGTAGGAATATCAGGAATAGTGGGATTTAGTAGGAGCTTGCCTTGAAATGCAGTGATGGAGCGGACGGGGCATCAAGTACATCTATCTTTACCGATTAACCAATTTATAAAGGCTGGACGAATTTTCAAGTAGATGAGATCGGTGAGTGATCTCAATTGGAGATGGGATTGCATAGTGATAACATGCAGCATGTGTACTTACTTAAGAGTGTATAGGATGGGTAATGGCTTAGAAAAGATCCGCCAGAGATTCCCTCTGACTCCTATTCGAGATCTTCTCTCTCCGGTCTTGTCTCTTCACTAAGTGACTGCACACACCTGTCTTATAGATAGAGTCAAGCACAAGATGAGTATTTTCGTCATTTCTAATTTATTAGCCGATAGGCGAACCATTGAATCTTGATTCAGCTTCTTTTGAACTTCACTTAACGAGTCAATCTGCATGAATTGCCATCGCGCCTAACCTTTGAAATTGAGCTGCCTAAGTCCCTAAAGAAAGTATATATAACACATTCAGATAAATTTCACACATCAGCCTAATACGAGAGAAATGTTATGTATGTAATAAAAGCAAATTTTAGACCCCAATGACGCGTTTAATTAAAGTCACAGGGCATATATGTCTTTTGAAAAAAACAAGATAAAACAGACTAATAATTTCCTTGTGATGAGAAGTAAGAAAAATAAAAAAAGTGAAGTGTACATCACAAGGGTCATTGCCTGCCATTTCAATAAAGATAAATCAACTAACAAATTCCATGAATCATGGGGCAAATGACTAAATACAATATTTTATAGCTACTTTTTCTAATTCATTCACAAGAAGTCTGTGTGAACACTTGGTTCAACAAAGTAAGATTCCAAAAATAAAGTGGTGGTATCAAATTTGGACTTTGGATATATAACATAAAGTTGCATAGTTGAAATATCATGTGTTAGACTGTTAGTTATGATACCAACAAAGATTGTGGTGGGATCAGTGACGGATTCAAATTTTTTATTTAGAGGTTTGAAAAATAAGAAGGTATTTCATGTAGAGTTTGAACTTGAAATCTCAAGATGAATTTTGAATGCCTATATTACTAAGTTAATTTTTAGTCTTGTGTTCAAGTGATTCAAAATCTATCTATCTATCTATACATATATATATATATATATATATATATATATATATATATATATATATATAGGAAATAAAAAATACCTTATATATATTGTGTAATTTTTATGGAGGGAGTTCGGGTGAACACCCTAACACCCCTCTTGATCCGCCCCTGGGTGGAATAAATAATATCCCTCCACCTTTAAGCAAAAAGGTCTCAGTAGGTCTGACCCTCGACTTGAGTAGGAGAAAAAAAGTACGTTAGAGAGCGATTCTCCCTAAATAGGCCTTACGCTCTACAGGTCTAAATTAAACGAATTTCAATACGAATATCAGATACCAGATAAGAGCAAAAACAGATGTGTTAGTTAAGATGATTTTTTTTTTACACAAGAAGTCAATATAAGAGCATTTTTGGAGACTTTTAATTTGAGATGATAAATAGTGGGATGTATTAGTGGGGTTAATGCATGCGGGTTAAAAAGTTGTTTATGCATGGCACTAATCATGCAATTTTTTGTGGGTTGTTGAATTTTTTCACTCATATTGTGTAGCTTTGTATTAATTAATTAATTTTGTAAAAAAAAATGAAGAATTAAATTTCATTTTCTTGGAAGCTTCTGTTTGATTTTCTTTATATGAAAATATTATAGTTGAAGCATGTTGCCATTTAACTCGTTGATGATATTGTTTGCTTTGAATTTTAATTTATACGACTTGAAGTATCACCAACTTTCTTTTAATTTCATATATATTAAACCTTAGGGTCAGCGTACTCGTTAAGGTTTATCTCATAACCATCATTCGAAAAATGTGAAGTTTTCCTACGATACGTACGAACAATTCAGCCCTCTAGTGATATACCTACTTTGGTCTATGCATGTATAGTTTTTAAAACGCATCGATCATTAGAATTTAAGATTTCCTTTCTTATGCGTGCAATATATTTTTCGTGTTTTATTGATATGAGATTTGTGTGTTAATTTCAAGGTATTACTCAAATATTATATGTGGCTATAAAATGATGCAATCATGAGAAAATTATGAGATCATACAATGAGGAAACATATTATAAAAATGTGAAATGTTTTTTTGAAAAGAGAAGTTACTCAAAAGTTGTTGACTTGATTTATACAAAGTATATTGCTTGTTCTTTTAGACGTCTTCAACTAATGAAAATAAATAAATGACTTTGTTACATCAAATTGAAATATATTAAAAATATAAAATTCTAATCAATGAATATAATTTACATGTAATATATTTACATTCATGATCCTACTATTGTTGGAGGCTGGAGCAATGATAAAGTTGATTTCGTGAAATGAATTCGATTAATTCGAATTCACATCGCGAAAAATTCATATACGTGGATTTTTTCCCATATGAATATTGTTTCTACTTAGTAGTAAGGTATATACTATATACCTAAATCCAATGTGATGGTTGCCGATTGGCCTGCTACCTTATTCAAATTCCCAAAAAGAGACATAAAAAGAAAAGCTAAAAGACAAAATGTACCACATCCTTATTTATGAAAAATAGATATAATTTTAGAATGACTTTATATTTACATATTTGCACGTTATTTTCGTTATATATAAAACTATGTAACTGTTGAAGAGGATTTCATATTCTTCGAAATGAATTATACTTTTGGACCTATATTTTGATCGGTCACTAAAATGTTGCCAATTTCATAGCCCCGAAACTAGACGAACTAATCATCACAAGTTTGGACCTTCGCGAAATGGAAGCAACTTCAACGGATGAGCTCATGATTAGTTGAAATCGTTATATTATTTTTAATTTGTTGAGTCATATCTAATCTGTCTTTAATCTCAACGTGTCATCGCCTGATAAATTCACGGAATTTGATCCAATACACAAGTTTTATCAACATGGATCATGATAAAAATTTGAAATTCCTATGAAAAAGAACAAGTGAAGATGTATTTAAGAGAATAATAGTGTGACTTTTAACATTTTATCCATTAAATGAGCTCTCCATTTTACTATCATCTATGCAAGGTTTGCTCTTCATTTTTTTTTCTATTTTTTTTAATTATATATATGTTTTGGACATGTTTAGTGTTCTAGGATTCTAGTATATTTCCTATGCATAAAAATCTTTTATTGTGTTCTTTAGAAATATAGAATCTATCTAGCCAAATGTCACTTTTCTTGTTTTTCATTTAAACTCCGGTACTCATATCAGAATCTAATTAATTTGGATTATTATATTATAAGATTCATTAAAGATTTAGAGAATCGCTCCTTATCAATATTTTTTCTTCAATATTCAACGATTGAACCTCGAGATCTTTAATTGAGATCTAGTAGAGATATTAAAACCTAGACAAGTCCTAATTCGCATTACGTAAAATTTATTTAAGGAAATACACTCCCATATATATATATATATATATATATATATATATATATATATATTTGTCACACCCAAATTCGAATCTAAGACAGGTACGTACGTAATGTTTTCGACAATAATGGTAAACTGTTATTAAACTTTTTCATAAGTCGCCCTCAGCCATCCTATATTCTCTAGGAAGGAAAGTTGACAAGCTAAAAGAAATAAATTATTGATTAATAATATTAATAAATTAGATGAGAATAGAGCAATTAAATTACCAGCCATCAAATAACGTTTATACCCAAGAACAAATATACTTAATTATTATTAATATATGCAGTAATTTCTAAGTGTCAACATTTGCAGTTATTTTAGAAGTCATCCTCCTATACCTTTTTAAAAAATAAAAAAATCTACTAGACAAATATAAATAAAAAAATGTTTGTATAATTTTTTTAAGCTGATTTAATCATGTTTTAATACGGGTATCAGATACTGAGCGAGAAATAATAATAATAAAATAACCTTATGCATACACGATGAATTGCTCTAGTTCAATAAAAATCGTTAATTTTAAAATTAGTACGCCTTCTTTCTCAATTTATGTGATATTATTTTTTAAATCTTCCAAAAATAATACGTATAACTTTAAAATTTTATTTTTTTCTATTGAAATGATTTGCAGTCACATAAAATATCAAAAAAAATTGTGTAAGTAACCTCAAATTTTCGAAAAGTTTTTTTTTTCTTTTTCATAAAAATCTATGTCCAATCAAATAGTGCCACATATGTACACCTCACAAGTTCTTATTAATATTCTAGCATATTATACTGATTTTGTATCTGTAGAATTGTTTCTTAATTTATATTATATAAAATACTACAAACTTTAGGATAAAAATGAAAAAATAACTTTCCATTTGTCAAGTGAATAGTAGGCACTTAACGATTTGTGACAAAATTTTCTTCTATGTATTCATAACCTTGTTGGATCAGATATGATTTTGCATCTTTATTTACTGTTTAATGAATTAGTTAATGATACAAACTTTTCAGTTATATCCACTCATTGAAAAAATAAAGAATTATTGGGCTTTTCGGAAATCAATTTAACTAAGTTTGTATCAATTTAGTTGTCATGTTGCGTTTTTCGAAAATCAATTTAACTAAGTTTAAAGTTAAATTATATTACTTTATTAAAAAATTAAATATTCAAAAACTGTACGAAAAATACTTTAAGTTACAATTTTTTTTTCATATCAAAATGATAAAAAAAAATATATCTTAAAATGTTAGTTAAAGTTTATATAATCTCTCATAAAGAAAATCATGACAACTAAAATGAGACGGTGAAAATATTATTTTTGGTATATTCCTGACCTATTTTTTGCGTTTAGTACTTTTTTTTTATATTGCAGGTTTTAAAATTTGATGGAACTTTTCTAGTGTTTTTGATTCATTCTTCTTCATAGTTCTCCTCTAATCTAACAGACATAGTTATTATTTACCCGAAAATCAAGCATGGTTAATTATTTATATGAATTTATTGAAATTATTCAACAATATATTTAAAAGATCACATTGAATTAATTCCCAAAATATTAGGTAAAATAATGATTTGAAATTTATGAATCCTCAATAATGTTACATTAAAAAAGAAAATTTATTTATATGTACCCAAGGAAAATCAGACCCTCCATAAACTTAATTAAGCGGATTCCTTCACTCTCACTTGATAAAAATGATTACTTCATTACTAAATTTTCTAATAATATTTCTCATATATTTAATAAATTTTTTAATATAAATATAAAATATAGGTAAAAATTACTGAGCCCAATACCTTAGATTGAAACATAAGGGACCCTTTTTTTATTTTTATTTTTTTTAATCATTTTTTCATATCTTTGTCAAAGCATAGATCTCTCATAAAGAAACAAAAAAGGCAAAAAAACAGAAAATGAATAAAGTTGTCCCTTCTTCCTTCCACTTTTTTTTTTTTTTTTTTTAATTCTTATTAATAAACTTTTTCAAACTATTTTTTTGTATATAAATAGGAGAAGCCTTGTTCTTCACAACTACATCCTTAGTATTATACCCTCTTTTGTTTTCTTGAACAATTAATTAAAGCTTAAATTAAGTAGTACTTTTATATTATCAATGTCTGATCATCAGATTAATGCTGGAGGGGCTAATGGGAATATTAATCACGGTGTAATTAGTTTGAATATTAAAGAAGATCATGATAATCAGATGGAGTCATCTTCAACCTCGAGTTTTCTTAGTGTTCCTTTTATTCAAAAGGTGAGTATTCTTAATCCCTATTCTTGTTATTTATTAATATTTATTACGGGACAAGCATATGCAGAAATTCTTTTTGAAAAGATGATGATCGTGAAACATGCATGAATCTAAAATTTATGTCTGCTCCATCTCATATATAATAAGTCGAAAAGCGTAATTATCTTATCTAAAAATTCATAAAAATTTATTTTTTTTAAAAAAATTCATAAAGTTATAAGAAATTCGGGGTTCTCTAATTTTTAAAATTAATTATACAAAACATCTATATAGAATCTTTCTTTTTGGTTTCCTACACCTGATCACGACTTTCAGTATTTACTTTTTGTACTGCATCTGAATTATGATCGAACATGGCGCTTGCTTAGTGGACTAATTAATTAAGAAATAAAGTTGTACTTTTGGTATTAGCTAGCTATAGTTTTTGATATGATGGTAAGCATAGAAGGAATCATATTCATTCTATTACAATCCTAGATGATATCTATCCTGAATATCTTATGTATATATCTTTTTCTTATTTTGATCAATTATGACTCTTTCAGACTCCACTTGTTGAATTATACTGATCGGATATGTTATTTAATAAATTATGACTCTTCTAAATCCTATTTGTTGAATTACACTGATTGAGTATGTTATTTGATTAATTATGACTCTTCTAGACAATACTTGTTGAATTACACTGATTGAGTATATTATTTGATTAACTATGATTCTTTCAGACTTCATATATGAAATTACACTAATCAAATTATACAGGTAATAGCAGAAATGATAGGAACATATTTCTTGATATTTGCTGGATGTGGATCAGTAGTGGTAAATGCAGATAAAGGGATGATAACATTTCCAGGAATAGCCATTACTTGGGGCCTTGTTGTGATGGTCATGGTTTACTCTGTTGGCCATATTTCTGGTGCACATTTTAACCCTTCTGTTACTATTGCCTTTGCCACTGTCAAAAGGTTCCCTTGGAAACAGGTATTTTCCCCATTTTAATTTATGTGACGTAATTTAACTGGACATAAATTTTAACAAACATAAAAGGAAGATCTTTCAAACTTTGCCATCTTAAATAATAATATTCGTGGCATCCTAAACATGTTGCTCTTTTAATTTCGTTCAATTTATGTGATGCACTTTTATTGGAACAGATAGTTTTCAGAAACATCGCTCTCTATCTTCATAAGATAGGAATAATGTCTATGTTTACTTAACTCCGTAGAATTAATGTTGTTGTTACTTTGACTGGACACAAATTAAAAATAATCAATTTTCTATAAACAAAAATTAAAATTATGATCCAAATAAATCATAAATATTTGTAAAGACAAACCTTTCTTTTACAGTCCCTCCCCCCCCCCCCCCCCACTTCATTTATTTGTTTGTTTGAATTTTATCGTTTTTCTTGTTTGTTTGCGTGAGTTGCTCATAAGACAACGACCCACTAATAGCCCAAAACTCAAACACATAGAGAATCATACTATTATTGTTGATATCAATATTGTCTGTCTACGACCCTAAGCTTACTTCTCTAAAGACCTCAAAACAAAAAAATACCTTCTCACACGATTAAAACATATTCCTAATAGTTGATATTTATAATTAAGTTAGAATAAATTTCAAGAACCTTTTTTTATATATATTTTTTAAAACTAGGTACCAGCTTATGTAGCAGCTCAAGTTCTTGGAGCAACCCTAGCAAGTGGAACTTTACGACTAATATTCAACGGAAAACACGATCACTTCGCCGGAACCCTACCGTCCGGCACCGACTTTCAATCTTTTGTCGTTGAATTTATAATTACTTTTTATCTCATGTTTGTTATCTCCGGCGTCGCAACCGATAATCGAGCTGTAAGTAATCTTTTCGTATACTTCTTTTCGTCCCAATTTATGTAATGATATTTGAATGAACATTGAGTTTATATATCGAAGTGAAAATGATTTTTGAAATTTATTGTCTAAAAAAAATCATAGACATTTTTGTGCTATGAAATTATCCCGTTAATTAGAGTAAAATTAAAAATTTAAAAATAAATTATTTCTGAATAAAAATATATGACATTCTCTTTGAGACATACTGAAAAAAGATGTATATATATATATGTCACATAAATTAATTAGAACGGAGGGATCCTAGATTTTTGGGAAAATGGTCAAATTTGTTTTGATCGTATTTAAAATCGAGCAATTTTATTATACATTAAACTTTTGGGAAACTAAAAATCTTTTTTATTTTTTTGGGCCTTCAACTCTAATGAAACTCTTATATGAGGGTATTTTAAATTATAGTCGGAAGTTGAAGGATTAATTTGAATCTTTTCTCTCTAAGATTGAATTAGACACGTGAAATTCATTTATTTCATGTCAAAGTTATGCTAATATTATTAGTAAATATGAGACGATCTACTAACAATAAGAATATGAATGGACTAAATAAACTTATTAACTCGATTACATCTATTTTTTTTTCAATTAATTATCATAAATATGTTAACTATATTTTAAAACCTTTTGTTATGTTTATGATTTGCAGATTGGAGAACTTGCTGGTCTTGCTGTGGGGGCAACAATTATGCTTAATGTGATGTTTACAGGGTAATTGTTCTATAATTAAAAAATAGTCGTTGTGAATTTCAAATTCCGCAAGTAAAAGTCCATGATATTTACACCAAACTTGAGTCGATGATAAATTGGTTACAGTCTCTCTATTCTACCTTCACATGATAGAAGTAAGGTTGCATACACACCACCCTCCCTAAATTCTCCACTTCTAAAATTACATTGGATATATTATTACTGTTTATTAATCAACTCTTTTTAACTTAAGCGTTTGGACGAACGGCTATTTAAGTTAATTCTTACTAGTGAATTGTGATGGAACAGACCGATATCGGGGGCATCAATGAATCCAGCAAGGAGTTTGGGTCCAGCAATAGTGTCAAGTCATTACAAAGGCCTATGGATTTATTTGGTCAGCCCAACACTTGGGGCCATTGCTGGTGGTTGGGTTTACAACATTATTAGATTTACTGACAAACCTTTGCGTGAGATAACCAAAAGTGGATCTTTTCTCAAGTCCAAAAATTCTAGAACTTAAAAAGTGATCACAATTGCAAACACTAGTAATAATGGAAGGAGGAAGTGGTTACTTTTGTAATACACAAAGGGAAAAGGCTATGTAATTTGTAATATAATATATGAAATAAATCTCTGTTTTTAGAAAATTGTATGTGTTACATACTTTCGCCGTCCTATTTCACAAAAGGGCATTTCAAATCACGGACATTTCGCATTCATGCAAAGTTCAAAAGAAAGACTGTATAATAAAGGAATGTGACGTAGGCAACATACCAGATACTATGTAAGTATAAACACAAATACTGTAAATATCTCTACTCACGAAAAATAGGATAAAGGGGCTCCAAAATTGCCCCCTCTATTAAAAATTGCTTAGTTTTAACATTCGTTCTAATACCTTATATCCGGTTCATATCTTTGTCATTAGTAAGTCGTTGAATTTTTGCTCTTGTTATTAACAAGATTCGAGTCTGAAATTGGTGGAATTTAATCGTGTGTAAATTATTAAAAAAATATCCCTTAAATTTTTATTATGATTTAGAAAATTTCTTAAGGTAAAGCTATTTTAAGGTTAAATATAAAGACAAAACTTCTTCCCAAAGTAGATGACAAAATTAAAGTTTTTAACATAGGAAAACTTACATAAATATACAATATTAAGAAAATATTTACCATTTATAGCAATAAAAAAATAATTTCATTGAACACTTATAATACATTTATAATACAGTTTTAATACATATTACAGAAAACTATTTATAAAACATATATAATATAAGTTTTATAGATGGATAATACATTTATCACATATTTTAATAAACTTATAATACATTATGTTAGTTTCTTACTACACAAACATAATATATATTTTAAAACACTTATAATACATTTATATTGTATGCATAATTCACTTTTAATACAAGTGTAGATTTATCATAATATTGCTATATATTGCTATAAATGGTAATAAATAAAAAATATCGCTAAAATCTGTAATTAATTTTTAAAAAACACTCAATCAAGTAATTTTTCCTTAAGGGGAAATCACCTAAATGTACAATATTCAAAAAATATTTACCACATAGAGCAACATAATTATTTTAACCATATATAGCAAATTATTTGAATTAAATCAAGTACAGTACTTACTCTTCTAAAACTCTCACCCTCTATTTTCTCTTCCCTTGTTTCTCTCCAAATTTGATACACCAATATTCTCTCCAATCTTCTCACCCATAATTTTCTCCAAAATTAGGGCAATACTTACCTTCATAGCTTCTCAACCATGACTTCCTACAACATTAATAATCCAATTTTGGAATTAAGTGATGTGTATTCGGTGGTTATTGCAGAAGAAGGGCAAAATTTAGGTGAATGCAGATTTGAATCAGTTGAAGAATATTGTGATTTCTGAGTATAGATCTGTGATTACTTAAAGGTTTGAATGGTTGGATGTTTAATTGTTTGAAGGTTTGAATTAGATTGCATACCTAATTCATTAGCGATACACGATTTGTATTCGATTATGATTCAGTATGAAAGTTAAACATGGTATGAACTACCAAGCTTAGAACTCGTTCTTTGTTACTTTGGTATAGATAAACTTTTAAACTAAGGAAACATTAATTAAATACTCGCAAACGTCTTCTTTTTCTTTCCCTGTTTGTTTCTCTGTGAGTTGCTACTTCACATTTTCTAATGTTCCGATTTCATTTGGTGTTGTTGCTTTTATTCTCTAATGTTTGTTCTTTTGGCAAGTCGTTTCTTCAATTAATTTTGGTTATTGCACTTTTTGTGCTAATTGTTTTTCCAGATCCACATACACATCCAAAAAACCTAATAGAAGAAATGTGTTTTCTATACAAAGATTTATTTTGGATTTTGACAATAGTTTGTCTATGTTGATGTTTTGTCTTTGACAATTTAAGTTTTATATGGTTATAATGTCTCTAGCTTTGCTTAAGGATGAATGGAGCATTCACCATGGAAGATAATCAAGAGAAGAGGGAGTCAATGATAGAATTAATTATAAATAATATTGTTTAATGTGTGTGTAATATAGTTTTTGTTCAAATTTAATTCATTTTTTGTGGCCTACAGATCACTAAAGGTTGGTTTCATTAGATACAAATTTCATTCATGTCTAATTCTCTTCTAATTCAAGTTTAATGTGTATGTAATACGTTTGTTGTTCAAGTTTAATTTATTTTTGTGGCCTACAGATCACTGAAGGTTGATTTTGTTAGCTACATGTTTCATTTGTGTCTAATTCTCTTCTAATTCAAGTTTAATGTGTGTGTAATACCTTTGTTGTTCAAGTTTAATTCATTTATGTAGCCTATAGATCATTGAAGGCTGGTTTCATTAGTACAAGTTTTATTCGTATCTAATTCTCTTCTAATTCAAGTTTAATGTGTGTGTAATACATTTATTATTCAAGTTTAATTATTCGTGTCTAATTCTCTAATTCTCTTCTAATTCAACAAAAAAATATGCAGGAGAAAAACATGGCTAATCTGTCTGTACTGCTTTACTTCAATGACCGATGGGATTCTAGCAACAAGTATATTAATTTCTTGGCAAATGGTGTGTTGATAAATACGAATTCAACATTTGCTAGCCTCGTTTTTGTGACTGCTGCTCAATTGTTAATAGACATATCAACAAGTAAAGTTGAAATCAGATATAAGATTGATGAAAGGTCTCCTCCAATTCAAATTCATTCGTGTCGAATTCTTTTCTAATTCAACTTTAATAGCAATTCCAGGTAAACAGAAAAGAATCAGCCTAACCAAATCTGACTACACATTCTATACTAATTCTAGAAAGGCCTTGTTAGTTCTACTCTGTTTTTTACTTCTCTCTTGCTTGACCTGGGGGCTTCAATTGTATTTCCCCACATTTTGGGATATATGACAACATGTTAGGCTAGAAACAACTTCTGAATGTCAGGGTGAGATATATCAAATCAAAACGAAGCTGATCGTTTCAAGACAGGTTTCAGCTGTTTGTCCTCCTCAAGTGAAATCATTCCCAAATGAGATGGGTCTTCAAGCATCATCTTTGCCACCAAATAACCACCAATTGACAATGTTTGGTATTTACGATCTTGCTTGTCTATGAATCGGCCAAGTTTTCCATCATAATATTCAGGCCACCCATCCTTGGACAACCGCTGTTCGACAAGTTCAATGGCACGCCTTGCAATCTGAGGCCTCCCGATCTTGATACATGCTACTGTGAGGAGCCATAGAAGCACTGTATCCAGAGACAATCAAATATGAGAGGGACCTAACACAATTTTGGAGAAGATACAAGTTTAATTCATTTTTTGTGGTCTATATATCACTGAAGGTTTTTCATTAGCTACAATTTTCATTCGTGTCTAATTCTCTTCTAATTCAACTTTAGTGTGTATGTAATTCATTTTTAGTTCAAGTTTAATTCATTTTTGTGTTCTATGGATTACTAGGGCTTTTTCAATAGCTACATTTTTCATTTGTGTTTAATTCTCTTCTAATTCAACTTTAGTGTGTGTATAATTCATTTTAAGTTCAAGTTTAATATCAATTTTGTGTTTCTGTAGATCACTAAAGGTTTTTTCAGTAGCTACACTTTTCATTCGTGTCGAATTTTCTTCTAATTCAAGTTTAATTCATTTTTCATTCAAGTTTAATTAATAATGCAGGTTTCAGTTTGATAACACTACTGAAACACTTTTTCATTAACGTAGCTATGTATTCGCATTATAAATAAAGAAGAATATATATTACATGAACAAAAAACTATATCAAAAGTGTATTTTACATGAAAAAAAATTATCTTAAAAAAGATAGCTATGTATTTATTATAAACTTTAATATGTATGCAATTCATTTTTTATTCAAGTTTAATTCATTTTTCATTCAAGTTTAATTCATAATGCATGTTTCAGTTTGTCGCAAGTCTATGAAAGTGTTAAAATCAGTAATAAAAGATGTGCACTGGCTTTCATCAATCAACTGTAGATAGATTACTCAAGAAGTTTGAAGCTTCAATTATAACTCCATTTTTCTGATTGTTTTCATGTCTAGAAGTAATGCTGCAAATCTAGGATTTTGTCCTGAGTGAAAACAAGTATTTCATCAAATGCTCTCGTTTGTCAATGGCTTCTTCTCTTCTTGACCACAAGGCTTCACTATCTTGTTCTGAATCCAAGTTGAAATTCGAAGCCCTAAGGCTCTTGCATTTAAGCTGCCAAAAAACAAAACCATATTACAGTTATAAAAATAATAAATAAGTTTAATTTTTAATTGGAGGTTCAAACTATAAAAGTCAAAATAAGATATGTTAGTAGGTGTCTTTTATAGTTGAACCAATGTTTGGAAAATTAATTAGACAAAGGCTGAATGATTGCTTTTACCTTTAGTTCTTTAGATTTCATAATTTCCCTTATTGATGAGTTTCTTGTCATTATTGTCATGATAATCTTCTAAAGTAGGGAGTTTAATTTGATAAACTCTTGTGTTTGGCTTTTGATGAAGTGGCAACATGAACTTCAATTTGGCAATAAGTCTTCTTCTGACAATTTCACCTCTAATCACTAGAGAGGATGTCTTACCAGGTGAGCACGATAAGCACTTTGGATTTTAATGGCAGCTTGTTTGTGTTTACTTTTTAATTCATTTGGATCATTTGTTAGAAGGATAACATCAGCAGCAGCATTGACAGTGTTGACACCCAATTTTGACCATCCACAACGCAAATTAGCTATCGAGTTTCTTTGAATTCGAACATTTTGAAACAATTAGCTTTTATAAAAAAAAAAAAATATTTTCATATTATTCTTAACTATTTTTATCTTTTTATAAATTTTAGTATAATATACATATTTCTATATAACTATATTTTTAATTACTATTTATGTGATTATTCAAAAATTATCTCAAAAGATTTTATTTTTATTAAATACAATTTTAGTTAGGCTAGTTTAATTATGGTTTGTATTTTTGAAATTTTTAGTTTTTTCTAAAAAAAAAAAAAAAAAAAAACAAACTAAAAATGCACTTCTCCCACATCGAAAATACATGGGAAATTTGGGGTTTTTGGAGCCTATATAAAAGCTCATATTCTCATTAGGAAGGGGAAGAAGGAGGAGGTTTTTTAACCACCCCAAAGTTAGAAATTTTCTTAACTTGGCTAGGATTTTGGACTTTTGTCCCTAGCCTAAAAGTTGTGAAAATTTCTAGCTTTCAATCTATATTTTCTTCACGGAAAATAGGAGATTGAAGTTGAAATTTAGGCTAAGAACCCACGAAGGTTCGAGTCTAAACTTTTTTTTTTAAAAATCTTTTTTCTTTGTTTTGTAGATTGGAGTTCCATCAAGCTATTGGGTGGTGGTGAAGTTGTCTTCCGCTCATCGTTTTCAATCTTGGCTCGGAAAGAGGTAAAATATTTTTCAGTTTTATTTTATTTAATTATTTCATGTTTTATATTTAGTTGATTCATAGTCTTATTTTTTTAGTTAGCATGTATATAAGAATAATTAGATTAATGATATAAATTTGTTATAGTTAGCATGTGTTAGGATTAATTAGCTAGCATGTGTTAGAGTTAATTAGCTAGAATATGTTAGGATTATTTCATGAAAGCACTTAGTTTTGTTCATTATTTTTCTAAGTAGTTTGATATTATTGTTATTACTATTATTATTATTATTATTGTTTGTTCCTATTATTGTTGTTGTTATTATTATTGTTGTTCTTATTGTTGTTGTTGATTACTATTATTATTATTATTATTATTATTATTATTATTATTATTATTGTTCTTATTATTGTTGTTGTTGTTCTTGTTATTATTATTGTGTTCTTCTTATTGTTTTTGTTCTTCTTCTTCTTATTATTATTGTTGTTGTTATTGTTGTTGTTCTTGTTATTATTATTGTTGTTCTTATTATTGTTGTTGTTCTTTTTCTTCTTCTTCTTCTTCTTCTTCTTATTATTATTATTATTATTATTGTTGTTGTTGTTGTTGTTGTTATTATTATTATTATTATTATTATTGTTCTTGTTGTTGTTCTTATTATTATTATTATTATTATTATTATTATTATTGTTCTTGTTGTTGTTCTTATTATTGTTCTTATTATTGTTGTTGTTGTTCTTGTTATTATTATTGGTGTTCTTATTATTATTCTTGTTGTTATTATTATTATTGTTCATGTATTATTTATTGTATTTATATTGATTTGGGTTGTAATAATTTAGTTACTTATGTTAGTTATACTTCCTTAGATATTAATTTTAATTTATTTTAACCTAATTAGATTCTCCTAAAGATAAACCAATTCATGTTAATTTTACTCTTTAAATGATTTTCTACCTTTACTTAGTTATTTGATAAACTTTTATTTTTTTTATATATACATCTATATTATTTTCAATGTTTAAGTTTAATCTTTTTTTTTTCTCTAAAAAATAATTCTAAAGTCTTCATTTCATTTTAAATTAATATTTTTAAAAGTTAGTCAAATAATTTTCAAATCGTCGGATAACCGCGCGTTAGCGGCCACTTTGAATGCTTAACACCTTCTCAAAGTGGAAATAAAAACCTCGTACCTTTTTCTCTGAATTTTTAAGACTTAAATCTGTTAGGGTCTTTTAAATTAAGTTTTCTTAATTTCTTTAAAAAATTAAGTGGCGACTCTTTTTTTCTAAAATTGATTTTTTCTCTAAAAAGTTGAAATTAATTTTAAACCGTCTTTTTTCGATATAACAGAAATGGCGACTCCGCTGGGGAGTAGTATTACTGATTAGGTTCTAACCATTAGATTTGATTGCTTATTTGACTAACTATTTGGGTTTGTAATAATTAGTAATTCTTGTTTTCCTTAATTGTGCAATTATGTGTTTAATTTATATATTAAATTGTTATTTGCATTTCATAGCATTTTTTCTATTTAATGTATAGTATATTAAAGAACGATTTTGCGGTACCGCAGTCGGGCTTTTTATACTTAACCCTTTTCGGAACGATCGACAATTTATTGATACGCCATGCGTCCAATGGTTGTCGTAAGTTCCAGCTTGAGTTGTCCGCTTGGGTTACCAGTCTTGCAAAAGCCACTCTTAGTCAACCTAGCGTAGAGTAAAGCCAAATCCCTAATTTAGTGCATTGGCCTAAGACGACTCAATACCCAAGGCGTATTGGGCCCATTAGAAAGACCACCTTGAGTTCAAAATGGCCCTCGGCCTAAATGGACAATCATACCTATATGTTTAAATTTGAAGGTTTTATACGCGGTTTGGCAAACCATTGTCCCTCGGGGGTGGGAGTTTTTTTTTTGTAGCTTAGTCTAGTCAAAGAAGGACCTTCAGTAAATGACACTTCATCCAAAAGGCGTTGGCGTTCAGAGATGTCAAGAAATCAAAAAAGAAGGATTTTCCACGAAGGCTTAGTTAGGATTGTACCCCTGCGTGGGACTGATTATTTATATCCCTTTTTTCCATTTATGTATCCCCATTCAAATTATTCATAATATTTGTATAAATATAAATTTTGGGGCAACAGAATGTTTCAAATGACGTAATACATCCTTCAAATCGTTAGGCCTACCTTTGGCACAAAAAGGTCACATATCTGTTTAGGATGCGCAATAATTGTTTGTGTGCTATATGCTATAACTGTTTTGTGAATATGTTGCTTTATTTGGAGACATGCTAGTCCACTCTTTTAAAAAAAAATAAAAATAAAAAAAATTTCTTTAGAGCCTCATAGGCATAAATATCGAGTCACTATCGATAGTGCGTCCAAATATTCAATGAGTCTTTAATTTCCCAACAAAATTCGAACTTTACACTCAAGTCATAAACTTTGCTTTCTCATCTCCACAAAAATAAAATCAAATGGTCGAACTATGTAGGACCTGAATTCTCCTTTGTGAGATACGTAGGCAGTCTTTCAAGGCTCGGTCCCTGTTTTTGAAGTTTTCAGTTTTCCTCATTCTTTCAAAGAAATTGAGAACTTTTTCTGCATCTAAGAAAAACAAGGATACAAAAGTTGAAACGCAAAAAAAATCTGTGATTCACAAGTCAACTTTTCTCACACATTTATCATAAAATTAATTTTTGTCTGTTTACTCTTTCTTCACCCATAGATTAGTTTGTCTTAAAACAAAGCAACATTTATGTGTTTAGTTCTTTATGTGATATTTTGCATTAATTATTACAAGCACAGACTAATACTTTGGCTTTTGAGTTATTCTTCTTTTTCAGGAAAAGACTAATTTATGTCGGAAAACAAACTTGCTTACTTCTCAAAGATCGAGGGTTCAACAAAGTTGTTTCTTTCTTTGTAGGGGCTGTTATCAAAGGACATCATGCGATAAATGAAAGGATCTCAATTTTGAGGTCAATTCCCTCTCCCTAACTAAGAAGTTTTCTTTGTACACAGAAAATACGACATTATTTCAAGAGAGGGGATTACGGGACAAAGAGTTCATGGGAAATAACGATGACATTAAATTTCACAAGACACCAATACACAGCCTGAAAGATAAATCGGGGGAGTCTTTGACTATGAAATCTTACTCCTATATCTTGTTACTTATTTTTTTTTATAGAATGGCCCCGCTTTCACACTTTTCTCATATCTTTGCAGGAAAACTGTCCCCGACAATAGTCGGGGATGGTTATAACAACGTATGATTTTTTGAATAGTTGGAAGAATTCAAATCATAAGAGACAATCCTCAAGAAAAACACAACAACAATAACCAGAGCTCAAGAAATTGGATTTATTGGAGAAGTATCAATTTGAGGAAGAAAGATATAGGGTGATAAACATCCAACGTCTATATTAGATGAAGAATGAAAGAGATACATATTCCAAGAGTCTCCTAAAAATGATATAAAAATTCAAGATAAACAAGAAATAGGATGCAAATACTAATTGAGAAATTATAGGAAAGCATAGAAAACATTGAAAGACAATCCTCTCCAGTAGAAGAATTATCCCAGATTCTGAAAAGAGCAGATAATTTCATACAATTTGTCCTCCAAAATGCACCCGTTATTATCCGTCACCAGGACAATGAGTTATGTTATCTACAATTGCTTGTCAAGTCTGCATTAAGAGGACATCATCAATAAATAAATGTAAAGATTTTACTAGTACTGATGTAAAGAAATCTCGAAACTTCAAATGAGAGGTTTTGGAAAGGGGAATATCGGCAAAGAAGGGATTATTTGGGTCAAAGAATTCTCTAATATATGTTGAACCTGTGTTCAGTAAGGTAGGAGAGACAATTGGTGTAAATTACATAGGAATGGAGATAACTAATCAGATAAGGAAAAGAGAAAAAAAATATGGCAAAATTGCAAGAAGAGATAGTTGTACAGAAAGCCAAGGAGACTGAACTTAACAGAGAAAACTATGCGAGAGAAACAAATGCTTGCAACCATGTCTCATTAGATTAGATCCTTTTGTCAGGAGTGGTCAATATGATCGAGATTTTTTCTACCATAAAATTGGATAAGGAACATCGTCAGCTTGTGAATGTAATATTGTCTTCAGGAGATTTGGTTCTTCAACTAATAAATGACATCATTGACCTTTCCAAAGTCGAATCAGAAGTAATGAAGTTGGAAGCCACAACATTCCGACCAAGAGAGGTTATAAAGCACGCTGCAGCATCTCCACAAAAAATATTAACATTGGAAGACCACACCAAGTTTGTCTAAAGCTCTAAATTATTTTATATATCATATCTGCAAGAACTACGCACACCTGATTCTCATCTCAATGAGATACGTAGGCAGCCTTTTTTGGGTTCGGTATTTCTTTTTTCAAAAAAAAATGATTAAAAAAATAGAAAATAAATAAAATAATAAATTGTGTACATATGTTAAGTGTCATATCTTCTTGATTGGAATGAATACAGTTAGGAGCATGCGAAATATTTGGTATGATGAAAATGATTGGCTTTGTGGTAAACCATAGCTTCTGTTGGTATCTTTCATTCGTACTTTTGTGATGCTTGAAAATTCTCTTGCGGGCATTCAAGGTAAGAATATAACCAACCTCATGGCTTCATGTGCATTGTGTGGTGAGCTTTAGATTAAAATTCAATTGCATCGCACTGTTGATCTAGAACTTGGCCTGATATGTTTGTTGAGGCGAAATCCTGAGTTATGTTTGGTTTGAGAAAGGATTGTAGGGCTTTTTTGACCCGATTGTGCCTTTCAGAGCCTACCAAATAATATTAATCCCTAGTTTTCCCACTTTGAGCCTAAAACCTTTTCTTTGGACAACCACATCTTAGCCCTTTCCCTTCTGAGTGCTTACATGCACTATCCCTCTCTTGGCCCAACCTCCTTGAGCGCACCAAAGACGCGCAAATTATAGAAGAAGATCCAACTTTGAAATTGCCAAAGGCAAAAGACGTAAAATCTCCAAAGTCAAGAAAGCAAAGACGACTTTCTCAAAAAAAAAAAAAAAAAAAACTTCCTACAAGGTCGATGTAAGACAAAAAGGAAACTACTCCAACAAAAAAGGAGAAACCTCAAAAAGGAACGAAAAGAGAAAAGCTCTAACAACTAAAGACTCAAAGAAGTCAAGACAAAAGAAAGAGGTGAAAAGAGGAAAAACTCTATCAAATAAAGACTCGAAGAAGTTGAGACAAAAGAAAGAGGATTAGACGTCAAAGGCGTATCAATCATCAAAAGCACAAATTCAGTGTGATGCTCAAGGAGAGATTAAGTCACTTTTATCCCAAATTAATATCCCACCTGTTCCCTAAGCCTACATTACAAACCAATAAACAAGCCCTATATGATCTCATTCCAAATATTCTCACATTAGTGGAGACTTACATGCAGGCCAAGCATATGGTATCACAGTTGCATGCGTTGAACTTTCTTGAGAGTGTGAGTGTACTTTGTAAAATGTTCTCAAATCAAACACTTCATATATGTGCGAAATAGAACTTTCTTTATTGTGAGGGCACTTGAAACATGATGATTGGTATAATTCTAAACCTTTGTTGGAAGCAGGATGAAAAAAATCTTGTCGACACTTAAGTATGTTTGAGGTACTACTTGAAGCTATATGAATTACCTTGAAGTCAATCTCAGTTATAAGAAAGGAAATGAGAAATATTTCTATGCATTCCTAACTGTTGATACCAATTGTAGTCAAAATTTGACTATCTCTTTACATTCACTTAAAAAAAAAAAAACTCTTGCATTTGTCCTTTGAAAGTGGATAGTTTGCTCTAAATAATGTAACATTAGAGTAATCTCATTGATGTGAGATGCCTATTTTACTTCATTGGATCGTCCATATCAAACAGGTGGAATATCTCGTGTTTTTAAGCTGGAAATATTGTAAGTAATACAGTTTTCCATGTCATTATGCTCATATTACACATGTGTCTACTGATTATCTTGTCTCAGATTTTGCAGCATTTATCATCCAGAGAATTGGAACTACATTTGACCTGATTTCTGCACCAACAGGATATGTAGGCGCCACAATGGCTCGGTCATGTTCCCCGTAAGATTTTCATTTCTCCCTTTTAATGAAAATTGGGACAGAATTTTTGAGATCTTCTCAAAAATTCAGAAGAAGATACTATCTCCAGCAAGTCAAGATTGGAGATCATGTTAATATATGCAACTGGGACAGAATTTTTGAGAAGATCTCAAAAATTCCATCAAGAATTGTCAGAAGTTCGAAATCAACTTCAAATAATCTCCAACATTGCTAGAATGAAGCGAACTCAAATTCAAGATGCGAGCCACCGAGGCCTCGTATAACTTCTATCAAAGACATGAGTTCCAACGAACACGAGTTGTTCAAAAAAAAATAAAAAAATAATAATAATAAAAAAAATAAATTGACAAATCATCCAAGAAGATGACAATGTATTTCATTTCCATTGCATTTTCATTTGCCAAGAGGGCCATTCATATTTTATTTTATTCATATTATATTATCGGAGGTGGTAATATCATTTGCCAAGAAGGCCATTCATATTTTATTTTATTCATATTATATTACCGGAGGTGGTAATATCATTGCCAAGAGGGCCATTGCATTCATATTATATTACCAGAGGTGGTAACATCATTGCCAAGAGGGCCATTGCATTCATCATTGCCAAGAAAACCATTCATATTTTATTTTATTCATATTATATTACCGGATGTGGTAATATCATTGCCAAGAGGGCCATTGCATTCATATTATATTATCGAAGGTGGTAATATCATTGCCAAGAGGGCCATTGCATTCATCATTGCCAAAAGGACCATTGCATTCATCATTGCCAAGAGGGCCATTGCATTTTCATTTGCCAAGAGGGCCATTCATATTTTATTTTATTCATATTATATTATCGGAGGTGGTAATATCATTTGCCAAGAAGGCCATTCATATTTTATTTTATTCATATTATATTACCGGAGGTGGTAATATCATTGCCAAGAGGGCCATTACATTCATATTATATTACCGGAGGTGGTAACATCATTGCCAAGAGGACCATTGCATTCATCATTGCCAAGAAAACCATTCATATTTTATTTTATTCATATTATATTACCGGAGGTGGTAATATCATTGCCAAGAGGGCCATTGCATTCATATTATATTATCGGAGGTGGTAATATCATTGCCAAGAGGGTCATTGCATTCATCATTGCCAAGAGGGCCATTGCATTTTCATTGCCAAGAGAGCCATTGCATTTTCATTTGCCAAGAGGGCCATTCATATTTTATTTTATTTATATTATATTATCGGATGTGGTAATATCATTTGCCAAGAAGGCCATTCATATTTTATTTTATTCATATTATATTACCGGAGGTGGTAATATCATTGCCAAGAGGGCCATTGCATTCATATTATATTACCGGAGGTGGTAATATCATTCCCAAGAGTGCCATTGCATTCATCATTGCCAAGAGGGTCATTGCATTTTCATTTGCCAAGAGGGCCATTCATATTTTATTCATATTATATTATCGGAGGTGGTAATATCATTTGCCAAGAAGGCCATTCATATTTTATTTTATTCATATTATATTACCAGAGGTGGTAATATCATTGCCAAGAGGGCCATTGCATTCATATTATATTACCGAATGTGGTAATATCATTGCCAAGAGGGCCATTGCATTCATCATTGCCAAGAGGGCCATTGCATTTTCATCTGCCAAGAGGGCCATTCATTTTTTTTTATTCATATTATATTACCGGAGGTGGTAATATCATTGCCAAGAGGGCCATTGCATTCATCAGTGCCAAAAGGGCCATTGCATATTCATTGCCAAAAGGGTCATTGCATTTTAATTTGCCAAGAGGGCCATTGCATTTTCATTTGCCAAAAGGGTCATTGCATATTCATTGCCAAGAAGGTCATTGCATATATCCTACCAATGGATTTTCATTCGTCCTACCAATGGACATGCAACATATCCTACCAATGGATCTTCATTTGTCCTACCGATGGACAGATAGTTATTTTTTCAAGTATCCTATCAATGGATCACCATCCTACCGATAGTGCAGCATTATCCTACCAACGAATCAATGAGGATTTTTCCAACATGCAAAAAGGATGAAAGAAAGTGCGAACGACATCAAAGAGGATGCAGCACAACGTGGAATCCTTTTAGCAGCGAACTGGGACACAGTCCAAAGAATAATGTCAAACTCATAGGACACGAGCTAAGGAAACGACTTCCACCACAATAAACTACATTTCTATCGGAAGACGTGTGGTTATTTCGGGGTTCATTCATAATTCAAAACTCGTACCAACCCCTTTTCAGAAAGATGAAAATGGAGTCGGCCAAAATTGGATTTGTCAATTTTCTTTGTCCACGATCTCTTTTATCAATCATATCCAAAGAAAGGGACAGCTGTTGACACCCAATTTTGACCATCCACAACGCAAATTAGCTATCGAGTTTCTTTGAATTCGAACATTTTGAAACAATTAGCTTTTATAAAAAAAAATAAAATATTTTCATATTATTCTTAACTATTTTTATCTTTTTATAAATTTTAGTATAATATACATATTTCTATATAACTATATTTTTAATTACTATTTATGTGATTATTCAAAAATTATCTCAAAAGATTTTATTTTTATTAAATACAATTTTAGTTAGGCTAGTTTAATTATGGTTTGTATTTTTGAAATTTTTAGTTTTTTCTAAAAAAAAAAAAAAAAAAAAAACAAACTAAAAATGCACTTCTCCCACATCGAAAATACATGGGAAATTTGGGGTTTTTGGAGCCTATATAAAAGCTCATATTCTCATTAGGAAGGGGAAGAAGGAGGAGGTTTTTTAACCACCCCAAAGTTAGAAATTTTCTTAACTTGGCTAGGATTTTGGACTTTTGTCCCTAGCCTAAAAGTTGTGAAAATTTCTAGCTTTCAATCTATATTTTCTTCACGGAAAATAGGAGATTGAAGTTGAAATTTAGGCTAAGAACCCACGAAGGTTCGAGTCTAAACTTTTTTTTTTAAAAATCTTTTTTCTTTGTTTTGTAGATTGGAGTTCCATCAAGCTATTGGGTGGTGGTGAAGTTGTCTTCCGCTCATCGTTTTCAATCTTGGCTCGGAAAGAGGTAAAATATTTTTCAGTTTTATTTTATTTAATTATTTCATGTTTTATATTTAGTTGATTCATAGTCTTATTTTTTTAGTTAGCATGTATATAAGAATAATTAGATTAATGATATAAATTTGTTATAGTTAGCATGTGTTAGGATTAATTAACTAGCATGTGTTAAAGTTAATTAGCTAGAATATGTTAGGATTATTTCATGAAAGCACTTAGTTTTGTTCATTATTTTTCTAAGTAGTTTGATATTATTGTTATTACTATTATTATTATTATTATTGTTTGTTCCTATTATTGTTGTTGTTGTTATTATTATTGTTGTTCTTATTGTTGTTGTTGATTACTATTATTATTATTATTATTATTATTATTATTATTATTATTATTGTTGTTCTTATTATTGTTGTTGTTGTTCTTGTTATTATTATTGTGTTCTTCTTATTGTTTTTGTTCTTATTATTATTATTATTATTGTTGTTGTTATTGTTGTTGTTATTGTTGTTGTTCTTGTTATTATTATTGTTGTTCTTTTTCTTCTTCTTCTTATTATTATTATTATTATTGTTGTTGTTGTTGTTGTTGTTGTTATTATTATTATTATTATTGTTCTTGTTGTTGTTCTTATTATTATTATTATTATTATTATTGTTTTTGTTGTTGTTCTTATTATTGTTCTTATTATTGTTGTTGTTGTTCTTGTTATTATTATTGGTGTTCTTATTATTATTCTTGTTGTTATTATTATTATTGTTCATGTATTATTTATTGTATTTATATTGATTCGGGTTGTAATAATTTAGTTACTTATGTTAGTTATACTTCCTTAGATATTAATTTTAATTTATTTTAACCTAATTAGATTCTCCTAAAGATAAACCAATTCATGTTAATTTTACTCTTTAAATGATTTTCTACCTTTACTTAGTTATTTGATAAACTTTTATTTTTTTTATATATACATCTATATTATTTTCAATGTTTAAGTTTAATCTTTTTTTTTTCTCTAAAAAATAATTCTAAAGTCTTCATTTCATTTTAAATTAATATTTTTAAAAGTTAGTCAAATAATTTTCAAATCGTCGGATAACCGCGCGTTAGCGGCCACTTTGAATGCTTAACACCTTCTCAAAGTGGAAATAAAAACCTCGTACC
The DNA here is from genome assembly GCF_947179165.1 of Solanum dulcamara. Lineage (NCBI taxonomy): Eukaryota > Viridiplantae > Streptophyta > Magnoliopsida > Solanales > Solanaceae > Solanum > Solanum dulcamara. The sequence goes on along the minus strand of NC_077243.1, from coordinate 79,152,084 downwards.
TTTTTCTCTGAATTTTTAAGACTTAAATCTGTTAGGGTCTTTTAAATTAAGTTTTCTTAATTTCTTTAAAAAATTAAGTGGCGACTCCTTTTTTCTAAAATTGATTTTTTCTCTAAAAAGTTGAAATTAATTTTAAACCGTCTTTTTTCGATATAACAGGCAGCAGCTGCAAAAGCATGTTTCCTTTGTTGTTCTTTCGCCTCAGTTAATGTTTGCTGAGGAGATGATGTTATGGCAGGACATTTCCTCAACTTGAACTTTTTCAAAAAGCAACCTTTCCATCTCTTTGGTTTCTGAAAGATTTTTCATAATTTCTAGTTTTAATACCCAAAGATTACTCACTGGTAAGCAACAAAATCTTGAAATTCAAACCTTTTGATCAGCTATTGGTTCTGTTTCAGGAATGGAAAGTCTCTTGACAAAGGTAAACCAGTTTCTTCTCTTTCCCATTTTAGAAATTCATGAGTCCTTGAGCAAACAAACAGATTTATCAAACACCTGCCACCTTCTGTTTTTTGAAAGATTGAGAGAAATGTTTCAAAGGATATAACAAAATGCTGCAAAGCTACAATATGAAAACAAAAATTGGCTCAATAGGATAGCTCGATGCACAAAACATCCCGCGTAATATATAAGAAAATTGGAGCATGAGAGGAGGATTACCCAAATCTGTATAAGAAAACCATCAGTCCATTCCTCGACTAACATGAAACTCTAATCCACTAGAGCGTGGACCAATAGCTCAAAGCTATATATTGCATTATAAACTTTAATATGTGTGTGTAATACACATTTTCATTCAAAGTTCAATTCATTTTTGTGGATTACAGATCACTAAAACTTTTTTCAATTAACTACAGATTTCATTCATCTATAATTCTTTTCTAATTCAACTTTAATGCATGTGTAATACATTTTAGTTCAAAGTTTAATTCATTTTTATTTATTTATTTAAAAATATAAACAAATTGCAACACAAAAGATCTAACAATTCATGACAAAACTCCCAACAATCACTGATATAATAAACTTGAGCAAATAAATTTAGACTATAATAAAAGTATCAAATACACAAAATTTCTTCAGCATCTAGTACACAAGTTCAAAATAACAACAAACTAAGAAAATACACATAAATAGATTGAAAATGCTATCAGTTAAATAATGTGTTGGTAGAATGACATACCGGATATAAACTCTCCGATAGAACCGTATTTTTGCACAATCAATTTTGAATTTTTGGATTCTTCTCCCGAGCAACGGTAGGTTTCACTTTCTTTGACTGAAATTGAGGAGGTAAATCCTCAAAATCATCATCATTGTCAATAAATTTCTTAGATGCCGATGCAACATCAACTCGTTTTCTTTTCGATTTAGAACTCAATTCATTGTTTTTTTTCTTACTTCTACCGCCCTTTTTCTTCACATGCAATACTTGAAAATTTTGATTAACCTCACCACTAGCTTCTTCTGGAGATTGATTTGCAGAAATCCCCAAACTAAAATTTGGACCGACATTCACTTCACCACTGCCGGTTGAATCAACAATTCGAATTCTTGGGCTTCTTCTAGGAGATTTCTGACCTTCCATTACAATTGTGCACCTAAAACCTATAAATTCCATCTGAAATAAACAAGAAGATGATGGAATAATGGAAGAATGAAGAAGAGATGAAGGAAGAAGAGAGAGACGCAGAAACCTTAGAGAAACCTTAGAGAGAGAAAACCCTTTCCTCTTCCTTAAATAAAAAGGGAATATAATGTTTCTTTAATTAAAATATTGCTATTAATTGTTAAAAATGGTAATAAAATAAAAATATATTTAAAAATGGTAATATTTTTTAAAACACAGTCAATTAAGTAATTTTACCTTCCGACAATCACTTAAATTGGCCCGAGCCAAATCATGCAAAACCCTAAACGGTCCAAAATCGAGTTAAACAGGCATAGACTGCTAATACAAAATCCTAATACAAAAGAAGCATTAACTTGTCCATCAAGTAACTCACAAACAAGTCCCCCTTCAACTTCAATATTCTCTTCCCTTATCGCAATTATTTTTTTTTAATTCAACAATGGAAGTACTCTGCACCACCGCCGTAAAAATTATACACATCAGTGACGACGATGATGTTATTCCAAAGCGTAAGCGTAAACGAGCCAAAATTATTGATCCAGTGGAAGAGTATTCTGAATCTGTTCGTTCAAATCGCAGCGGAACGAAAAAAGTATTAATTGACATATCCGATGATGAGATTGAAATTTTATCGAAAACATCAAACTCTTTCATGTGTGAGATTTGTGTCGACGAGAAACCAATAACTGAAAATTTTCAAATTATGGGTTGTAATCATTCTTACTGCAATCAATGTACTATCAATTACATAGCCTCAAAGCTCCAACAGAACATTCCTCGAATTTCATGCCCTGTTTCGGGTTGCAAGGGGAATTACGAACCGTATTATTGCAGATCGATTTTGCCTAAAGAAGTTTATGATAGATGGGGTGACGCATTATGCGAGATGATGATAATGGATTCTGAAAAATCTTATTGTCCTTACAAAAATTGCTCTGCCCTTTTGATCAACGAAAGAAAAGCTTTGGTGAATAGTAAATCGAAATGTCTGGAATGTAAGAGATTGTTTTGTGCTAATTGTAAAGTTCCGTGGCACAAAGGAATTGTATGCGAAGAATTTCAGAAATTGCAAAAAAACAATGAAGCGGGAACAGAAGATATGTTGCTTATGAAGCTTGCTAAACGCCGGCGATGGCAGAGGTGTCCAAAATGCAGAATCTATGTTGCAAGGACTAAAGGTTGCCCTCATATGCACTGTAGGTTAGTTCTGAATTTCGATTTTGCTTCAAAATTTAAAATTTATGTGTTATCTTTAAGCTTGTGTATACATTGCGATTATTGTTGTTGGGCTGTTAGAATAATTCTCCCACCGGAGAGTTAGAGTAGAGTGGGTGCCAGTCAAGACGGGTCGGGGTCAGAAAGTTATAAATAAAACGAAAAACAGCATTGGAATAATGCAGGGATTAGTTTTTAAGCATGAAATGGTTCCAAGAATTGAAGGGCATCATACACTGGGCATGTTAGAGTGAATTTGAACTGTCTTGAGAGTAAGTATTAGATTTTCTACATAGTTTGATTAAATGTATATGGCAAACTTGGTATAAACGAACAAAGGACATTTTCAGAGCAGCAATCAGGAAATGGTGTGGAAGCAAAAGATATATTGTAAAAGGAAGAGTGTTATGTAAAATTTTGATTTTTTTGTTGTTTATATATGAAGAAGTTGGTATAAAGGGAGAAGTAAGATTTCGGGAGCACCAACCTTGAAAATTAATGGGAAGAGGTAAAAACTGAAAGATGAAGAATTTGGTATGAAGGAAAACAGGAGATGTCAGAAGTAACAACCTTGAATAATTCTGGTACCGAAATATATTGCAACCTTGAAAACTTATGGGAATTGGAAAAAATTGCAACAGGGAGAGTTTAATAGACTTAAAAGGACGAGTGGAGTGTAAAAGCTGAAGTTGTAGGTTGTTTTCAGATGCCCAATTTGGTATAAAAAGAAACGGGAGATTTCGAAAGTAAAAACCTGGAAAGAAAAATATAGGTAAAGGGAAGAGCTTTATATATTTTTAAAAAGGTAACTTGCCTGGCGGATGCTTCTTAAGTATGAAGACCATATGAAGCAAAGTATATAATTTTGCGCTACTCTGAGGTATCAAATTAATATTGCTTTCTAGCTCTTATCTTTTGGTGGTCTTGTAGTTTTATACTTTCAGTAGATCATTCTAATACCATAAAACTATTAAAGTAGAGACAAGTAAAACAAATTTCATTAACTTGAATGTCAACATGTACTATATAGTATTCCTAAACTCTTCTTTTTCCACACTATTACTTAATTGCTAGAAAGAAATTGGACAATAGAAAATGAGTCATCCAAGAAAGAGTAGCATTGAACTCCTTCTCTATGGAATTTCCTTTTCGTTAATGACTCTAGCGTACAGATGCATTCATGACTTTTTGTGCATACGAACAAATCTATGTTATACCATTATATCAATCGGGTAAATACAGAATGGCAAGACGAAACAGGATTACAACAACGTGTGGGCAAATTGTAAATCATATACCTAGATGGTCCTGTGCGGAACGTCAAGCACTGTGTAGAAAGTCTCGGGTTGTTCTAGAGATGAAGGTGTTAAGGATAAGTTGCTATGTAGAAGCATGAAGAAACAGGGAAAATAGGATAGGAAGGAAATTGATAAAGCATAGTCCTCGCTTGTTGTGGCGTGGATGGGTAGGTTAAATGTTAAAAATAGATAAATTGAATTAAAAAGGAACTCCTCGCTTGTTGTGGCGCTACGTAGGCGGATTGAGGATTCTCTTTTATATATATATAAGATTTTGTTAATCCTCTATTTGGATCCTCTACTTGTATTGTGTTGTATGTATCATATATGAAGGTGGAGGTGGGAACTTATTGTCCTAGAGAAAATATTCTTACAATATTTATGAGAAAATTGGTTTTCAAAAAATATTTTCCTTTTATATTGAACACACATAATATAATGTGTCGATTATTATTCATTTTGTATAATCAAAATTAAACTCTTCGATATCGTTTCATCATCTCGATATCTCTTCGATATCGTTAATGATGATGACTAGCTAACTTGGGGCCATTACTTTGCGGACATTATTAATTCATCTTAACAAGTTGTTGTGAACAATGTTTTAAATGCTGATGCATTATTGTTTCAACATTTGCAGGTGTGGATGCTACTTTTGTTACACATGTGGAGCTGAATTAAGTCCCAATCACAAGTGCACAAATTAAATTATGGTACTTGAATACATAAGTATAGTACCTTTTACATAGAAAGTGTTTCCTATGATTGTCATGCACCTAAATTAGTTCACTTGGTACCCTTCGTAGAGACGGATTCAGTATTTGATATTAGAATAACAATTTGATTTGCTAATCAATCGCTAAAACAATGGTTTTTTTGTTGTTTAGTCATAGAGGTTGTCCATCGCTAATTTCTATTTTTCTATAATGATACACATATAATTCTTTGGGCTAAAGTTGTTGGATTCTATCGAATCCAAATCTAGCAGCCTAAATTCGTTCCTATCCGTCAGTACATATATTGAATAACTTTGCTTATCAAGATTTAGTGCCACATAGGAAGAACTTACTTAAAAACGATTCTTCTTTTTTTCCTTTAGAATGGAACACTCGACTTTTATGATTTTTCAATTTTTCACCCTAGCTACTTTTATCCTTCACTAAACAAAATACATGTATTGGATAAAAAAATTTTATCAAGAATTATGCTATACAGGAAGAAATTACTTATATGATTTTTGTCTTTGTTTAGAATTGAACACTCTACTTCTATGATTTTCAGTTTTTCACACTAACTACTTTTATCGTTCACTAAACTATACCCTTGAGTGTATCGTGATCGATTTACCTATCTTCTTTTAAGTTTTGTATTGTTATATGTTGTATATCCATTGAGTCTTTGTGCCATTATACAAGTTGATATACTTTTAACATACATACGTGAAAATTAACAAAACTAATTTTTTTGAGACGCTCTTTGTAATTTTCAGGTAAAGTGGATCCACGATAGATGCCTACAGTGAGACAACTTTTTCTGATTCTTAAGTTATAAAGCAGATAATTATAGTGCCTTTTTTCTATATGGACATTATAGATTTATAGCACAGTAAATTTGTTACGTAATTGTATCGGACTAAAATGTGACATTATTTTATTGCACGGTTAATTGTTTTATCTTTGACTTTGGCATAAGAAATTTTAGGATTATTTATATTATACTCGTAGTATTATTCTGATGCAATTTTTTATGTGGAATGACAATCTCGAAACTATTAGAAGAACCTCTTTGACTCCTCAGATCAAGGGCGGAGTCACCTTACATTTAGAGGTTCATTCGAACCTTTTTCGGCGAAAAATGATACTATTTATATAAGGTTAAAGTAATTTTTTTATGTATATATAGTAGATGACAAATCCCCTTCGACTAATTTATTAATCTACTTTTTTAGATTTTGAACCCCTTACTAAATTAGAAGAAGAATATGAAAAATTGCTTTGATATCTATAGTCTTGTTTGTCTATGTTTATGTTGAAATAAATCTCCCTATAACTCATGAATTAAAAAATTCTCACAACAAGGTCTAGTCTACACAATTTCCTCATTAATGAAGCATTTCACAATGTTTCAATCAATACTAATTTTATCAACTAATCAAAATTTTTAATTATTATTAGACCAACAACAATCCAGTGAAATTCCACAACGTGGGGTCTGAGGAGGGTAAAGTGTACACAAACCTTACTCCTATCAATGTAGGACAACTGTTTTCGAGAAACCTTCGGCTCAATAGAAGCATAAAAAGAGGTTAGATACTGCTAAGAAGTACAAGTTGTACAAAGCGTTATGTGAAAGTAAATAACGAAAACAATACAAATAAAATAGAGTAATCAAAGTACAAAGAGTAGTATTTAATTTTCTATGCATATTATAATCTAACTAATATTACAAGTGCCAAATACATATACATATAATAAACTAAATCAATATAAATCAAAATTAATATTTAAATTTTACTTTGCACCTAAAGAATGGAGCCTTAATCAGATATTTCTGGTTCGAGCCCTGATTATGAAAAAATTCATGATAGAGAGTGTTTTCCCTAAATAGGACCCCATGCGACTCGAATCAAGATTAGTCGAACTCCAATACAAGTAGTGAAAAATAGATGAAAAATAAATTAAAAGAAAAACTAAATACTTATTTCAAAGTTATGATAATTTAATAAATATTCATTCATTGTTAATTACAATTCATGTTTTTAATTTTTGGAGAATGGATTTTGTTTACAAATTGAGACTTGTCAATGTATATCTCCACTTCTCTTCTCATTAACATAAATCTTAATTAGTTAGAACATAAAGCGAATATCTGATCTTAATAAAAACAAGAAACTCCTTTTATATCACAATATTTAAGTTTTGAGAATAAAATTACTTTTTGAAAAATGAATTTTATTTTCAAATTTAGTCTTGTCAATATGAATCTCAACTTCTCTTCTTGATGAAATGAATTTCAATTAGTAGCCGACCACAATACTCAAAGTTTTGAGAATAAATTACTTTTTAAACAAGGAATTTTATTTTAAAATTTATTAATATCACAATACTCAAATTCCGAGAATAAAATTACTTTTTGATAAATAAATTTTATTTTTCAAATTTTAAATTTATCTATATAAATCTCAACTTTTCTTTTTATCTAAAATCTCAAAATTAGTCAGAGGGAAAAAAACCCACTCCAATCAGTATCACAAAAGATTCCCAAAAAAAATAAATATATGCTCTTTTAGCAACGTTCAAATTTTCTCGAATTCGTAAAAGAAAAAAACTCATTCTCTTCTTCTTCTTCTTCACCAAATTAAAAAAAAAAAACCTTTATTTTCCTCAGAGTCGTAAGGGTTAATAACCCTTTTTATATTCCAACAATTTTTCACTCTATAAATATATGTTCTTGCATTGTTTAATGTAAAAAAAACTACAAAAATGGAAGTGGCAAGTTCTTCTTCTTTGGCTATGAAGATAATTGATATTGCAGACGACGATAACGATGATGTTTCAGTCATATATGAAACCCCAAAAGCTTCAGAAGGTAAAAGGAAAAAGTTTATTGAAACAATTTCAGTAGAAAATTACATTTGTTCAAAACCCAGCTGCAGTGGTACAAAAAAAGTGATGATTGATCTTTCTGATGAATACCCAGATGATGAAATTGAGTTTTTAGGTACCCAATTTGATCGAAAATCAAAAGGAATTTCGAATGAAATCGAGTTTTTGGGTACCAAATTTGTACAAAAATCCAATGACAATGAAGAGGTTGATAACTTGTTCACTTGTGATATTTGTGTTGATGAAAAGCCTATTAATGAAAATTTTAAGATAATGGGTTGTAGTCATTCTTATTGCAAAGAATGTATGGCTAAGTATGTTGGAGTGAAGCTTCAAGAAAATGTTTGTCGAATTTCGTGTCCTGTTTCTGGTTGTAATGGGAAATTAGAGCCGTATAATTGCCGTTCGATTTTGCCTAAAGAAGTTTTTGATAGATGGGGAGATGTGTTGTGTGAGGCAATGATTATGGGTTTGGAGAGATTTTATTGTCCGTTTAAGGATTGTTCAGCGCTTTTGATTGATGAAAATAGCAGTGATTGTGTTGTGATTCAGTCGGAATGTCCAGAATGTAGGAGGTTGTTCTGTGCAAAGTGTAAAGTTGGTTGGCATTCAGGGCTTGTGTGTGAAGAATTTCAAAAGTTGAACAAGGACGAGAGGGAAAAAGAGGATTTGCAGCTTATGCAACTTGCTAAGGGTCAAGCATGGCAGAGATGTCCGCAGTGTAGGATGTATGTCGCGAGGTCTGATGGTTGTGCCCAAATGGTTTGCAGGTTAGTTTGTTACATGATTTTCGTGTTTTCTATGTGTCCTGGAAAATTTTTGTGATCAATAGGTGGATGAAGGCTATTTGCGAGCCACCAATTCCAATTTTTATTTAATCATAGTGTTCGGATTAACTTGTACGTGCTTCAATTAATATCACGTGATACCTGCTACCTTCCACCAACATAACTATCGATTTAACTATGTCCAAATGGCAAACCTTGGACGCATGAGAAGAAATCGTCATGTCTTTATTGGAATTTGAACTTGAGATTTCATTATTTTTAACTTTTTGGTTTCACCCAGTGTCCAGAGCCTGCATTGAGCCCTGTGACTTCATTATACTTGTCTTTTAGATGTTTTAGTCTATTTGCTCAAATTCTGTTGTTTGCCTATAGTTAGAAGTAGTAAAAGTAAAAGATTACGTAAGGAGTGATAAAGAAAAACTTGGTTAGGGGAACCGAAGGTTAGGCTGACTAATTTAGTAGAGCAACACCTAAAAGGATTTATGCCTTACCCCTTGCCTTGTCTTTCAATGTTGCCAATTTCTGAGTACGTCATAATTGGAAAGGGAAGATCGAATCTAGAACGCAGGTTCTGACCTCAAATGACAGACAATTATCTCAAATGCCAAATATATAGCAACACGTCAAAATATCACTACTTTTTTAAGCTCAAATGCCAGTATATAGAACACTCTTGACAAATAGCTTTATTGTATGCTGAAAGAATTGTCTACTTGCTTATAAATTACTAGTTTCTAAGAATTTGATTGCTTGTTAGCGTACATACATATTTGATTTGCCATGGCTGATGAAGAAGGCTGAGGGAAGAGAGCTGACCGAAGCAAAGGAAGCTATGTATGTGTATGCGTATTTTTAGACGTGTTCTGCTGCTGGCTGCAATGGAATCTTGTGTGCTTGTGATTACATAGTTTCTTTAAAGCTATGATAAATCTAGCTAAGCAAAAATGCGTCGCCTTCTCTTTTGTTTTCAATAGCTTCATTGCTAATGTTCTTTGTCACACCAACCAACAATAAGGCCGATAACTTGGATGCTTTAATTCCACTTGTGGGCAATATGGTTGAATGCTGACTTTATCTCTATGTAGCCAAATTCTGATACATCATTGTTTTAACATTTGCAGGTGCGGATGTGGCTTTTGTTACAAATGTGGAGCTGAGTCAGCTAATCACCACTGCAAACGCTGTGGTACTTGAAGACATATTTCGTTTGAACTTTTTAATACTGTTCTTTCTTCTTTTTGTTCCCAAAAATATGAGTCTGCTGCAGATGTAGCACGCTGTTTAGAATATAATTGTGAGTTATACTTAGTGGCCTCTTTTCTCGAATACTCCAAAATTGTTGATGCACCCATGTCAGATTCTCCAAATGCACTGTTTTTGGAGTATCCGACACTCACGTGTCAACACTTTTGAAGAGTTTGAGGAACATAGTCCATAAATATGTATGCATATATTTCGCCATTCTTAGAAGATCCGCCGTGTTGTATAATATCATCAACCATACCCCAGTCCCAAACAAGTTAAGATAGGTTATATGAATCCCCACTTCTTGAGTTAAAGCTCATATCATAAGATCATTCGCTCTGTGTCCGGCCAAAAGAAGAACATATTATTGATTGTTCGAGTGACATTTATCTGTAAACTTATCTTACGATCTTTACACAAATAGCCATCCGGAAACACTGTTTACTGCGGTTGGGTGAATGACTATTTAGATTAATTCTCTTCAACATATCTACTGTCATCCGGGCAAACGGAAACTAACAGCACTAATATTGAGATGCTCTTTCGTATTTTCAGGTACATTGAACAGATTGTAGGTATCTCCAGGAATATAAAAACTGCAAATGCGCGATTTCTAGTTTTATCCTCGTTCTAGTGGTATTTTAGTGATAGGTTCTTATTTTGCTTGAATTGTGGATATAGAGTTTCAGATTTGTGGCTCAGGAGAGATGACTAAAGATATAGCTAAAATGACTTTCTTCTAATTATTTGTGTGAATGTTGTTGATTACTGATTTGGTAACTTCTTACCTAAATATATAACAACTATGTTTCAGTCATAAACAAGTTGGGATCGATTATATGAATTCTCATTGATCATGTAACTTTTAAATTCGCCTAGGGCTAAAATATAAAAATGAAGTAATGCAAGTTCTTTCACTTCTTACTTATAAAGATGAAGTTCACCAAACTAATGAATGCAAAACATGTCTCTCAGACAATCATTTATCACTTAACTATATTAAGTGAAGTATATTCTCACATTAATTTCTAATTTATTACACAAAAGAAACTTGAGGCATTTTCGGTTTGCACCATATATAATTGGTCAAGTGTACTTGAATTTTCGTCTTCCTCCTCCTCATCTTCCTCTTTTTCTTCTGTCTTTCTCTTCTTACTCCTCGTCTTCTCCTTGTTCTTCTTCCACTTCCAATTCCACCTCCTCGTCTTCTTCCTCTTCTATTTTATTCTTCCTCGTCTTCCTCTTCCTCTCCTTCTTGTTCTTCTTCCACTTCCAGTTCCACCTCCTCGTCTTCCTCTTCCTCTTCTATTTCCTCCTCATCTTCTTCTTCAACTTCCAACTCCTCCTCTTCGTACTACTACTTCAACTCCTCCTCCTCTTCGTCCCCGTTCTTCCACTATTACTACTCCTCTTCTTTGTCCCCCTTCTTCTTCTAAGACGACTCCTCCTCCTCCTCCTCCTCCTCTCTCTGTGATTGGGTGTTGTTGGAATTGGTTGAAAACACTCGAATAAGGGAGTGCCTAACATGCAACAATGCGTCGCCAAGCCATAAATTTAAGCAAATGGATTCAAATATAAATAAATAAAAAATATCACGTCTAATATAGAAATTTATGTGTCAAGAATATTCAATATAAGTTTATGTAAATAAAATATATTTATCTCCATAATGTAATGCAATTTTTCGGCGAATGAAATCAAGTTATACCCCTTTTAACAAAGGCAGCTACATCGATGGCATTACCTCACATTATATTTCGTTTATTGTGTTTCGATCAACTTCATTAACATGGTCCTTACCTATTTGGTTAACTAGTGAAATTTTGGATAAAAAATTCACGATAACCACTTTTATGTCCATGTAATTAAAAAATAATTATTGTCATGGAGTTTCAAATTACACTAGTAAAACATTAGAATATAACAAAATTTTCAATTTCAAATTTGAAACTACATGACAAAGACTTTTATATTGATAAAGCAATTGTAACTAATTTGCGCCTCATAAATATTTGTGAAAAGGGATTTCTTATGAAATTGCAAGTTAACTAAGGAGATCAGGGTAAAATCATCAACAAAATAAATAGAATAGTGATCATCATACATTACGTTAGGAGTGCAGATTACAAATTACTTTAAATAATTATGATAAGTAGCTAGCCCTTTAGTAATTAGTACAACTCACCCCTATGTTCCAAAAAGCACTTGAAAGTTGAAACAAAAGTAAAAAAAAAAAAAAAAAAAACAGAAAAAATTTAAAAACTTAGAAGTATAGTAAATGTCTTCTAAGTACCACAACTATTGCAGTAGTGATCACTTGTGTGAGCTCCACATTTGTAACAAAAGTCACATCCACACCTGCAATTGTGAAAAGACATCAATGATGCATTTAGATTCCAGTACACAATGATCTATGTTGCTCTTACTTTTTAAAAATTCAAATTATTTTTTATGTACATGACGTAAAATTTAATTGAAATTTTAATTTTAAAAGCAATGCCTTGCACAAAATTCTACATACGTCACTAACGTTTGGAAGATGCAATAAGCATCCGATGGGAAAGTCAATACTAACCAATTTGAAGGACTAATTTTACACATTTGATTTAACCGAAAAGCAAATGTGTGAAGTTAGATAACATAAGGATCAACACTGGAATAACATAACATTATCTATTTAGAACTAAGAGTGTTGCATATAAACCTATTAAAAAAGAAGTTGAGTACAACATATCATAACTGACTGCACCATGGGCTAGCTAGTCCATACAACTATTGCACGAGTGGAGTACTACTTAATCAAGTAGAGAAAAGCCAACATCATAGCTGGTTGCACAATGGGCTAGTCCATATATACAACCATTATACGAGGCCAAATATTAATTAGTCAAGTAGATAAACCAATTTGAGAGGGAGGCAACTATTGGGAACGGGTTGGGAACTTATGACTCAGAGATAAAATTTAGGGACTACTAGACCTAGACGTCTCGTACAATGACTATATTTAGACTACTCGTGGAGGGATTACTAGATACGACTCTCATGAATGAGGACGTTGAGACTATTGGAAAATAACAAGAATAATAACATTATCAATGCAATATCACAAGTGGGGTCTGAGGAGGGTTTGGTGTGTATACATTGTTGCTACTACCATTGAGACGGTCTCCGACGACTATTGGAAAACAATAAAAGAAAAAAACATAAAGATCATATGGACTAAAAACTAACCAGCATCTCATTTGTGCACAACCTTCTGATCTCTCAACATACATCCTACAACTTGGACATCTTTGCCATTCTTGACTCTTAACAAGTTGCATAAGTTGTATTCCTTCTACTTCCCTTTCATCTTTATTCAACTTCTCAAAATCTTTACACATAAATCCTGAATGCCATGGAACATTACACTTTGCACAAAACAACCTCCTACATTCCAGGCATTCCGATTGAGTAATAACAACAATCATATTTTCTACACCCGCGCATTCATTAATAAAAAGCGCGGAACAATCCTTAAATGGACAATAAAATTTCTCGTACCTCAAAATCATCGACTCACACAACAAGTCTCCCCACCTAACAAACACATCGTTAGGCAAAATGGAACCGCAATTATGCGGTTCCAATTGCCCGGCACGGAATTCTAGAGATGTTCTCTTGAAGCTTTGAGGATATGTACTTAGCAATGCAATTTTTGCAATAAGAATGATTGCAGCCTAATATTTTGAATATATCATTAGTAGCAGATTTCTCATCAACACAAATATCACACGTGAAAGTGTTACATTTTGGAATTGTGACTTCCATTGAAGCTTAATTAGTTTTTTTTTTTTTGGCATCAAGCCAATCTAAATAGATTTGGTGATGAAGAAGACAAAAAGTTTTTTTTTTTTGGGAAGTCCAAATGGATAACTCTTTCAACTTCTATGCAAAAGTTATTTTAAAAAAGTTTTAGTTATATACACCTACTGGTATAAATAGTTTTATATTTCTCATGTCATTTAAAAAGTATCTATGTAAATCTCCTTAAAATAGGAAGTTTGTAATCTTAAAAATATGACAGATTAATTATTATTATAACACATAAAATTGAGCTAATGATAGAAAAAAATTCTTATCAATATTATTATTTTTTACCCTTAAATTTTAGATATAACTCTAATTTTAATTAAATCTTTTTTTTTTGTAATTAGTTGGACTTTCAAAAGATATGGAAATCCTAAATATAAGGGTAAGAGAGTTTTATAGAAAGTGAATGACTTAAACAGAGAATGATCAAAATACGCAAGGAAAGATTTTGATGAGATTTGGAGCTAATTATATGGAAAGGATAATATTAAATATTTTAAGACAAAATCTAAAGAAAATTTCTTGAAATGTAGTTTCCTCTTTTATTTATGTTAGGAATTTAACAAATACTCTCTTTGTTCACTTTTACTCGGCACTTATTTCTAAAACAAATTTTTATTTTTTACTTTTGACATATTCAGAAAAAAATAATCTTTTTTCATGTTTTACCCTTAACATTAAATACTATTCTTCAAATTATTTTTCAAAATCTACTACTAAACATCAATTAATAGGGATAATATGGTAAAGTATCTATGTCAATAATTTCTTAATAGATGTGTCAAGTCAACCGTGACAAGTAAAACTTAACCGAGAGAGTATATTTTACCTATTTTTATTTACATAAAGAATTTAGGGAAAGTTTTTATTATGACATTTTTTTGAACAAAAGATAATTCCATTTTGAAAATCGTAATTGCATGAAATGTTATATAAAATTGTAGTTCAATTATTGATTTTTAAAATCTTCACTATTTTCTTTTATTCATTATTTGTCATTTTAAAGAAATTAAAGAATCTGATTACTTCCTAACTAACAAATAGTGATTTTAGTCCTTGGGTTACTTTTGATCCCTGCCTGTTACTTGTTATCTTATATATACATAAATATGAATTCTGTTAGAATTTTAACATCTATTAATCTCAAGGGTCAGAATCACATGTTTAAATTAATTGAAGGTTTAAAATGTCGAGTGAAATAATAAAGGGATCAAAACTACAATTACACATTAACTCAAGGAATAAAATAGCTATTTGCCCAACAAAATATTAAACACTGATATTAACATTAGCACCCTTAGTAGCATTTGAATCTTATACAATAATGACTTCAGTGCTAATCTGGACACAAATACAAGATTTAGGAGAGACGTACTATTTGATTCAGCCAAACCCGTAAGTACTTGCCTTGTAGCTCCGCCCCTGGACTCAAGCACATTGTTAAAGAAAGTATGATACTTCTCTATCTGAGTGGTATTTTATCAGCAGAACAATCAACCAAGACAAGATTTTGTAACCTTCTTCACCGAGATTCTTTTGCTTGATCAGAATGGTCTCGATAGAGTTTATCTAAAATCTCCACGATTTTAGACATGGTCGGTCTGAACGGCTCTGAATCTATGCATTGAATTGCTAATTCTAGAGTCTCTTCTGCTTCCGAGTTGTAATTCAGGCTTTTATCGACTAGTTTCATTAGATTTTTCATTCGATGAGCTATTTGTGCCTATAGTAGTCAAAACAAGCCAGTAACTTTGTCTGGTTTCCTAAATTAATGTACATAACTATTGCAGTTAGTTGAGTTTGTCTAGTTTCACTTACCTCATCCACGAGGTATTCTGTTTCACCACCTGCCCTCCGGGTAATGCTTGGCTTTCCGCTGACAAGTATAAGCATGACAACTCCAAAGCTATACACATCCGCGTTAGCTTCTAAGGGACGACCTTTAACTTCAGGCGCTGTGTATGAGCTGCAAAAGGCTTCAATTAGTGACAAGTGTAATTGCAATAGCCAGTGTCTACAAAGTTTTAACCAATTTGAAAACAAAAGCTGTCGAAGGCTATTACTAATTTGTTTTTGAAAGAGAGTGAAGGATCAAAACACACATAAAGTATCCCGTTTTTCCGAGTTTCAAAACTGAACTATCAGACGTGCTAGTTTCCTATCTGAACTATCAAAATATTATTTATCAAAACACACCTCAACTATCATGAGTTGTTCCCTTTTCCTACCTAATAGGAAAATGGAACAGTTGATAGTTGCCGTGTGTTTTGATGAATAATTGGTGATAGTTCAGATATAAAACTCAAAAAAAACGGAATATTTTTGGTGTGTTTTTGACTAATAACACACTTTCTAAAAGTGTTCCCTTACATTGTTTCTTTTGGCTTTTGCTTGTCATAAAGCTTTGCAAATCCAAAATCGCATATCTTTGGATTTAGATCATCATCAAGAAGAATGTACGCTGGTTTAATATTCCCGTGTATAACGGACTTCTCGTGAAGAAAAGATAAACCTTTTGCTAGACCAAGACAAATTCTTAATCTCGTTCGCCAATCTAGTTTTGCTCTATGTTTTTCTGAACCTGTAAGTAACCAAAGCTCAACTTTCAATCTGTACAGCTAAATCAAAATCGGCTTATTTACTACAACAACGGAGGCTCAACGAAGAAATATTTTTATAAACACAAGACGTTACCAAATAATGCTTCTTCAAGAGAGAGAGTTCCAATGCACTCATAGATAAGAAGAAGCTGGTTCTTTCCTGCACAGCATCCCATTAGTGTTACAAGATTTGGATGTTTGATGCCAATAATTGTACGACTCTTTTCCACAAACTCGCACATTCCTCCTTTTGTTGCCGAAAGCTTTTTAACTGCAATGGGAGTCCCATTCGAAAGCTTGCCCTGGATGTTGGTAAATTGTGAATCAGAGAAACAAAATAATTACTCACTCCGTTTCAATTTGTTTGTCTTGCTTCCTGTTTTAGTCTGTTTCAAAAAGAATGGTCTTTCCTTTTTGAGTAACTCTTTAATTCTAACTTTTCACTTGGCATGTTTAAGACCATAAGATTGAAGGACATTTTCTTAGCTTAAGACCACAAAATTCAAATGTCTTCTTTACTTTCTTAAACTAAAACTCCGTGCCAAGTAAAAATAAGCTAAACAAATTGAAACGGAGAGAGTACATATCTAGACGTTGAAGGTCATCCAACTAGCAAACGGAAAAAGGTTGTGCACAGTGCAGCTACAGGCTCTAACTGAAGATGTGAGGGGCATCGCGAAAACACAATATTTGTACTGCAACTTTTGTCATGAGAGAATATCATTTCGGAAAGAAAATGAAGAATACAAAGGCGGTAAATATGCCCCCTCAAGTGATGAACAAGTTTAATTTAACTAAGAAAAACTGTAAAAGACATCACAAAGAACACAAAAAAATCATAACCTATAATGAGTTCAGATTAGCTCACCGTATAGATGGTTCCAAAACCTCCCTCACCAAGCCGTTTCGCATTATCAAAATTATTTGTGGCGGCTTTAATTTTCCGATAGTTGTAAAGCCCTCCAGGGTACAATTCAACTTTTTCTTCCTCTATATCGACACATTAGTAAATAAACATCAGCGGAGTGGAAACAGAGAAGGTAAAGAAGCTTACTACAAATAAAGAGACTTATGATTCACATGAAGGTAATTAAAACCGATAACTATATAGAAATGTATCTTGGGCGTAACTATAACAACCAATGTGGGACAACATATCACCCTTCCATGATAAAAGTAGTGTTACCTTCCCGGCGTAATTTGTCTTGGTATCTCCAAGAAAAACCAATGAACAATATTAGAAAAAGTAATGCAAATCCTGAAATTCCAGCAAGCACTCCAATGGACAGTTGTGATTCAGCTGGTTCATAAATTGTTACCATGAAATATCAGTCACAAAATAGGGACCAAAACCATGTAAAACAGTAAACAGGCGATGGTAGCCTGGTGCACAAAGCATCCCGCGTCCACATAGGGTCCCGAGAAGGGCTCTGCTTCCATGGCTGGACCCGTGACCAATAGGTCACACGGAGACATCTTTACCGTTGCTCCAAGGCTCCCCTTTGTAAAAAAGGTGTTAACAGTTGGACATAAAATGAATACCTGGAGTTACTGTAATCGCAGATATAAGGGGCCCATAGTACACTGATGGGTACAACCTTGACCCTTTTCCAGACCAGTATAAGTGAATCTCGAGTTGATTGTTATGCACATAAGCAGTATATTCCTTTGTTATACCGATACTCACACCTTTTGCTTCTGTTTCGATGCTGAAGTTCCTCTGCACATTTTCTCCCTGCATAAATACTATCTAAAAATCTTCTATATGTTTGCTTATGGATCGACAAGATGGTTTTGGTACCTTACCTGGATATCTATGTCAAAGAGTCGCCCTGCTTTGCTATGCGAAACTTTATTATTGCTGTTAGATATTTCAGCAAAGTGAAGATTCACTTTGTACGTACCGGTTTTCAAACAAAATCCATAATATTTCAAAGAGATTGAGGATAAACGTGCTGTTCGATACAATTGGGCATCACCAGCACGAATTTCGCAGGTATCATTTAGCATGTACTTATCACGATTTGTCCATAAGAAGCTTCCCATACTACTATAGCCCCATTTTGAACTATTACTCTTGAAGAAAGTTGATTCACCACGTGGATGTATATCAGCTTCATAGTCACTTCCGTTAACTGATTGAGACTCACCGCCACAGTTTATGTACAAATGATCATCTACAAATGGATACACAAATTTTAGTACATGGTACATATAAGATCTTAAAATATGAGTAACTTTGATGTGGAAACGACAAACTAGCAAATAGCAATCTTATCATGAGTCATGACACAAACACGTTTAACTATTGAAATAATAAGTCCGTCACATTCAATCACGAAAGATGTATCTACGAAGTTAGTCATAAGGAACGTCACAACATAAGACGTATACTAAAATCACTTACATAACTGAGTTCCATTCTTACAATGGAAATCAACTTGGTCCTGCTTTGCAGCCCTATATTCAAATTTATGCACAAAGTTAAGTATAGAACTCGGACCAATTTTCTTCCGAGACTAAATTATTTCTTTTTTTTTTCCTCTTTGCAGAGATAGAAGTGGAAAAGCTTACTCTTCCATTTCATTGGAGCAGCACTTGAACAGATTCCTGTAAAGGCAATATAATTGGATTTGGAAATAGAAAAGCTACTAAGAAGAACATAAATAAGATTTTTCTCGATATGTGAAAATCACCCTTACAAGTTAGGATTTATCTTCTTTCCGGGGCTTATGTTCACATTTTTGAAATGGTTTTCAGAAAGATCCCTGCACTTTAACTTGGACGAGTGAGTGGAAAAATACGTTGTAGATATTAATGAAAAGAGAAAGCAGGCACAGAAAATCATGTTAAATCAAACATCAATTGGAAGAAATAAATGCCATGATGTTAACAACAATCGAATTATAATACAATTTCTGAACAAAAATTATATCCAAGTAATCGATAGAAGAGTAAAAAACAAGAACACAGAAAAAGAAATGTACTTACACGTATTTAGAAGCATTCATCCAAGCTGGAATTGTCTCATTGAGCTTATTTTTTCTTAGAAATCTGGAAACAATGGATCGGATCATGAAACTTAAACCAAGACAGAAAAAAGAAAAAAATGTGATAAAGATCAAGGTTTCGACATCACAGTGCACAAGTATTCATCAAAAGTGAACTATCACACAATTTCTGAATTCAAACAATATCAGAATCACACTATAATAATACATAAATATCGTAAGGTGCAATTAGTATGAAAACCAATGTTCACTTCAAAAGTTTTCCATCAATAGATCCGTCTAAGCTGTGATACAACAACAACATGCCTATTGTAGTCCCACAAAGTGAGGTCTAAGGAAGGTATGAGCATACACAGACTTTACCTCTCTACCTCAGATAGAGAGGTTGTTTCCCATAGACTCTGGGCTCAAGAAAACTAAGTCCAAAGCAGTCCCGAAAAAGAAGTAAGGGAAGAAGTACAAGAAACAACAGATAATAACAAAACAAGCAAATAGTAACAGAATGGAAACTACAACAAAACAATATCGATGTACAATATACAATAGATAGTAACAGAAATTAGTATCAGCTGTTATGGAAAAACAAAACTTGAGTTTTGAGATGTTTTGAGTCTTGAGATGTATAAACTATTAGTGGCTTCAAGAAGAAAGATATAGCCAAATGGAAATAGGTATTGAAGCTTTTCTTGCAGTGATGAATTTTATATTCACATTTCATTACAAAAGTAAGATCACCCTTTATATTTATTGATTAGTTAGAGAAGCAAGATCGCTTACATAAATTCCAGCGAGTTGTTAACAGCTTCTGGAATTGCACCATACAAATGATTGAAACTCAAGTCCCTGCATCAGGGAAAAAGAAAGTAGTATTACTTTATTATACATTTGTTCAGCACACTCAATCAAGTTGTTTTTCCACTTTGTTCCATGCACTTCAACTATTTTTTAAAAAAATATACTGTATAACGTCAAACAGAACGGAGCAATACAAAGATACCACACTTCAAGAGTTTAGCCTGACGGACCTCTTCTATCCATAAACGACTTACTTTCTCATAAACCTCATAATATTAGATACTTTTTTTCCCTTCAAATTGGGGGTAGGGGAAGGGGAAATGGGGGAGGGAATCATAATGTGGAGAATCGAAACCTTACCAACAGGGTGAAAATTCAAGTAGTCAACCAACTGAGCTACTAAGATTCCGCTCATAATATTAGATGTTGAAACACGGGATTGCGGAGACTTTAATAAGAAGGGTTTGATCATGAAGGGTCGTTTGGTAGAGCGTATGAGTATAATACTGAATATGGTATATTAGTAATACTGAGATTATTTCTTATCCACTATTTGGTTTGGTGTATTAAGGGCAGCTTTGTCTTTAACCATGCTTATCCATGTATTAATAGCCCTTGTATTACTAATACCATGACTAACACATGTATTAGATTTTCTAATACATTCTACAAACGACCCCAAAGAGTTTCATATGAAAAAAGTAGAGTCAGAGAGAACATTTGACGCATCGACTTTCCCACACGCCTTTTTCTTTGTAAAGTAAATGAATATGGAGATATTTACTGCAGAAAGCTGTCTTACAGATATTGTAGGCCAGAAATATTCCATATCCAATCAGGGATGCTGGTATTTATTAAGCAATTCCTCAATGTCCTAGATAAACGGAAAATAGAATCGTATTTTAGGATAAGAGCAAAAGAAAAACTATTACTCCAATAAACATGAAAGTTTTGGATGCCACGGGACTCACAAAGCTCTCAAAGATCCCATTCCGGATAAATCTGGAAATGAGGAGTTACCTCCAACTGAGTCACTGATATACCTGAAAGTAGTAATGATATAATCCATAATAATTCAAAGTTTGGGAGAACTCCTTTCAAGGATTCGTATATCGGAAAAGCTACAGGATTTTACAGTGTTGTTAGACTCTTCAGCTTTGAGAACTGGCTATGGAAAGGTCCAGAAAAACTATTCCCCATCAGATTCCTTCTCAAAATGTGCAGAAAAAAAAATCAATAGTCTTGATTAAAAACATGCATAGATGGTATAAAAGTGTATAGTTACTTTGTGAGTTTTACATGATACGCAGATGTTGCCACTCTGAAAAAATATCCGGGATTGTGTCATTAAGGTTGTTCCCTCTCACATTGCTATAGAGAAAGAAGATTAATCCAAGTGATTTAAACCTCTAATCTGAAGATCTATATTCTTGACCTCAGCTAGCAAGTAAACACTCCAACTTTGAGTATGAACATCTAGACACCTCAACTCATCTCCACCATGGCAGTTGAACGCTCCAACATACAAAATGATCATCTAGACATCTCCAAAATTTATGTATCACATCAGCGTCGGGTGTCCACGAGACACATTGGGATGAGTTGGGGTGTTTAATTGCCAGTTGAGGTGTCTAGAATGTGCACTCTCAAAGTTGGAGTCCTTACTTGCCATCTAAGGCCAAGTTTGAGAGTAGATACTTACAAGTATGTCATTTTATTCAAACTCTTGAAGCTCGGCGGCAAGGCACCAATAAATTCATTGTTCTGTAAGTGCCTGAAATCATTTACTACATAATAATAAGTATCCATATATTCTTTGTTAACCTTGAACGAAACTCTATCCAGTAAGATGTGATTCAAATTTAGCAGCTTCTGCGTTCCCACAATTACAGCCAGCTCTAAAAACATACAAGGAATGAGTAGAATTGTTTTGTTTCGGATATATTTTTACTTCGACAGACAAATGTTGGTTGGGAATGTTGAAAGCCCTCTTACCAGGACCAGGGCATAGACCGAAAGAAAACATATTTATCCTATTGTATGTAGCTAAGTACATTCACCCAAAAGTAACCAACAAAAATATACTTACAACTCCTCAAGATTCACAAGATTTCCAAGCTGGTGCGGGAGTTTATCCGAGAGTTGATTATCCGCCAGGTACCTAATTGAGAAGGCAAATAGATGGGGATTCAAGTTTGCGCTAAACCAAATTGAAAGTAGCAATAAGGATATTATCAAGGCTTTTACAATCCGATGAGACTCCCAATATTTCCCAGCTCATATGGAATTTTCTCCGATAAGAAATTATAGCTCAAATCTCTGAAAGGACAAGAAGGAAAAAAAAATATGAACTAAGGCGACTAGATAGTAATAATTTATTTCGGAATAGAAAGGACAATATAAGATGCAGCTTTAGACTTACAAATATTCCAAATGTCGGAGAGAACCCAATTCTGGAGGAATTTTTCCGTTGAAGAAGTTTTTGCACAGATATCTGTAGTGGCAACAAAAGTTAGATTTTAATGATTAAATACAATCCCAAAGTACAAGTTTGAGTGAATTTTGATCCATGTTAACTCTGAATTAGTTGACATGTAAACATGCAGAGTTAAAAGGAATCAAAGGTGCTAGCTCATTGTCGTGATTGAAGCCCCTGTTAGCTCTCCTAAGTACTAATCCATAGAGTACACGTGAAACTACTATTCCAAATAGTTCTTAGGTCTTCATTTTTCACAATATCCCTCATCTAAGCTAATAGAATTGTCACCATTAGATTATCAAATATTCTTCACTCTCAATTTTCGTTGTTAGAACGCCAATGATCTAACCGTTCTTAAATCTTACAAACACCAACATAAGGACATAATTAGGTAAGTCAATGACTTACATGCTTCTTAAATATGTCATCTGATCAAAGAAAGGTGGAATACTTCCGCTCAATGAGTTATCACAGAGAGAACTGTCAAACAAAACATCATAAGCATCAGAGGTAATTCAAGAAAAAGAATTCCTTACTTAGCTTCGTTGTAAGCATAGTAATGAAAGACTTGAAAAATAGATAAATAAGTTTCTTATGGACACAGTAAAGGATGGAGAATATAATAAAAAGTTTGCAGCCGAAGTTATGAAACTACTCACAAGTCTGATAAACTCTTCAGATATTGAAATGATTCAGGAATTGATCCACGGAACTTGTTTCCATTCAAATAACTGTGATCAACCAAAGTAGATAGATCCATAAAGGATATTACATTATCGAATCTTGGATATACATTGCACTAATTTTTGTAATGCTTTCCTACTAATGCATATGTTTTGGGGCATGCATTCCATTTTTTCCACACCTGCCTCGAAATATAAATGCCTACCGGTCATAGTATTAAAAAAGGGGCATTCCAGTTCAGTAAAGCTCCCGGGGAAGGGGCAGACCACAAGGATATATTGTACGCAGCCTTTCCCTGCATTTCTGCAAGAGGCTGTTTCCACGACTTGAACCCGTCACCTTCTGGTACATGGCAGCAACTTTCAAATTTACTCCAAGGATCACCTTCGAAAAGCACAATACAAATAAGAATTTAGGTATTCTTACAGGGTTTTTAAATATTTGAGGTCTCCAATCTTCTTAGGGATCCGACCTTCTAATCGTCTATTGGAGAAATCACTGCAGTTCATTATGTTGCAAAAACATCAATCAGAACTCGATGTTGCATAGTTAAAAACAAATGCGACAAATTTTAACTCCCTTGGTACCACAACTTCAAAAAATAATAATGAGCACAAAACAAAACCTGCACATATTTGGCATGAATGGTACAAACTCAAAACAAACCTCTAATACTTCAACATCATGAATCTGGAGTACCATTCAAACTTTCTATTAATATGAATCATTCACATGAGTAAACTTTTGCTTTATTAGCATAAGAACCTTCATTAGAATACTAATTCCAAGATATATGTAATCACCTGTGAAAAATTCAAGTAGCAATAGTGGTTCAAATCCTAACAGAGACAAAAAAACATTTGGTGATTTCTTTTCATCTGTGCTAGCCTTGGTGGATGGAATTACTGTTGAATTTGGCAAGATTCTAGATGAATTAATTTGAATATTTGGTAGGAAGATAATTCTTCTTTGGTATAAAAAGTCAAGTTAGGAAATTTGTAGTTGAAATATTGGTAAACCATTAAATGGTTTCACAAAATAAACCTTGACATTTTTAACCCATAGTGATGTCATGGGTGACATCAAGAGGAAGATTTCATTCCTATTAATAGGTAGCTCTTGGTTCATTTGTAAGACACCTCTCACTTTGCCTTCTCATCCTCTAAGACATTTGATGTTCTTTCTCTCTTGTAGTGTTTCACTTGTATTCTTTTGGAGTGAAATAAATATTGGTTGGTTGTGTCCGAAGATTAAACAAAAGAAAATAAACTTTTGGCAACCTCGTAAATTTCTGATGTTTTTTTTATTATTGTTTCATTTACTATGTATTATTTATCTTTAGATATAGCAGTTGTGATTTCATCACTCTCTATATATTCAGCTTCAGCAACAGTTATCTGGTACTTGTTGGTGGGAGGTGGCAGATATCACGTGGACCTTATATATAATACTAATTCTGCGATATATGTAATCTACTGTGAAAAATTCAAGTAGCAGTAATGGTTCAAATCTAGCAAAGACAAAAACGCAAGGTGATTTCTTTTCATTTGTCCTAATTTTGCTGGACAGAGTTACCTGGTACCTATTAGATAACAAAAATCACGTGGAATTACTCGAGGTGCACGCAAACTAGCCCAACACCACGGTTATAAAAAAAAAAGCACCATGAGTATATATTGCTCTCTATGAACAAATCTCCTAAACTCCCAAAAAATGGGTCACTAATTATATCAGTGCAAATTATAATTAGAAAAATAGATGAATGTAATCCAATCGCTGTCTCCAGCTCATTCAATCAAAGGACTTGTAATATTTCGAAATAACATATTACTCAGCAAGTCAATTAACAAGAATAGCAGTCGAGAAATATACCCAAAAAAAATAAATGACAATAATAGTAAATAAGTTGGATTAGAAGAGATACATGTGCACCACTCGACATCTTTTATGTTCCTCAGGATAACAATCGCAAGTAACGGCATTTGAACTTTCAATATTACAACTTAGGCGTAATATTCCCCAAGAACACCCAAGCAGCTCATTGATGATATCCTCTGGCATCCAAATGCAGAAAAATTGTATCAGCACAGAAAAAAATAAATTAAAATGAATTTGTGAGATTTCAGGATGTTGTTCTATTGGTAAAAGAAAACAAGCAGAAAAAATGTTTTCACAAATAACCGAGTCCAATATCGAATTATCAACCAAGGTTAAACACGAATCACAACTGGATACACATGATGAACTTAGAAGTACGACATAAAAGGCTAGAGTAGCTTTAAAGACTAAGACAGTCGCAATCTTACCATCTTCTCTGGCAAGAGGAGGTATTATTTTTGTTATACTTTGATTATACCAAGTTGTTGTACAGATATTGCGTAGAGGGCCGTGAGTAGCCTGTTCCACGGTCACCTCACAATGGACCAAAAGCAGCAAAAGAGAAACGAAAATCCTGTAAACATACGTTAACATTGCCATATTAGCTCACAAGAAATGATAGTTCCTCAAATATGTGCCCATACCTTTATAATAGCATTCTTTCTTCAAGTATACCCAATAATACAATAATAATAGCATAACTAGTATAGTCCCACAAAGTTGGGTACGGGCAAGATAGAGCATATCTAGATCTTATGCCAACCACAATGTTAGAGACGTCATTTCCGTTACACGCTCGGCTCAAGAAAAAACATTTCCTATAACAAACTCAAATTAATATATAATGATCATTAACCTATGTTATCCAGACTCTTCAAAAATATTGATGGATATGTGTCGGATCCTTCAAAAGCAGTGCATTGTTGAGAATCCAATACAAGTGCAACAACATTTTTTGAGAATCCAAGCAATAGAGATCCAAACTTGATTCGTAATCAAAATATTTATAGATATTTAATGAATTTCTCAAATACGTATATAATATCTAAACAAAAACTAGTAGGTTCACGTAAACCCACAAACAATATTGTGGGTTTAAAAAAAAGGAACAATCCTTACTTACTTTTTCATGTTGTTTAGGGCACTTACAGCATTATCTTTTCCAAAAAGGTAAAGACACACCACATTCTTGTCACTTTCCTCCTTGAAATTTCTACTTTATAAACCTCCAATAATGCTCTAAAAGAGTTCTTGACACATTTCTATCTTGTACAGTAGCGGGTTCATTCAAACTCGATATTTTTGATACAGAGCATAAATTTATATGTAAAAAAGTCTATGAACCCATAACTTCTAAAATACGAATCCTTAGAGATTGAACTCTTAGGGATCGTTTGGATGAGAACAAGTTATCCCGAAATTAATTATCTCTAGATAAGTTATCCCATTATCACTATGGTAAAAATAATGGTGGGACAAATAATTCAAGGACTAGCTAATACTTCCAATCAAATGCAAGATAAAATGATCCTACATTTTATCCGGGGATTATTATACATTATGCCTCGCACGAAACGACTCCTTAAAGGGTTGTCCCGCCGGTTCGCCAACTAAATTATTGAGAGAATATAATACTTGGACTAATTTATTTCAGGATTAAAAATGGGATAAAATAGTATGTTTGGTTGATGGTAGATAAGTTTATACGGTCAATCAAACACAGTATAAATAAACTTTATCTCAGACTTAATCATGAGATATATCATCTTATCTTGCATATCAAACGACCTCATAGAGTTTAAATAGTGGGTCCGCTTTTTAATTTCCTTTACAGGGAATCAGTTCACTACCAGAAATCCACTATCAAAAAGGCATATTCAACTCGTGATTTGCGTGTAAGGTGTTTGATGAAATGACTCAAAGAGACTTCAATTAAAAAAAGACCAGTACAGTAACAGAACGGGGATATTAACTTCTCTCTTTTTTTCTCAATAAACAAAGACCATAGTTTCACCTTTTTGCTGAAAAAGACATGTAAATTCTACCATTAGTCTCAACAGAAGTCATTTTATAAAAATAAAATGATCTTGTATATGATTGCACTAAAAAAAATAATTCTTTTGAGAAAATTTACGATTTTGTGATTCCTTTCTTCTCATTTTTTCTAGCCTTTCGTGAGGTCTATACTCCCAATATAAACACGAATTCGAAAATTTACAACTGAAACCCCCCCCCCCCCCCAAACATACCAAAAGTTGCAGTTGATAATAAAAGTGCAACTTTATTTTTAAATAAGTTTATCAAGCAAGCGTCATATTCGATTATGACTCCGAAACGGACCACCCAATCCCCTCTCTTATAGGCTTTGTCATAGACTGGATGTTGGTGTTATCTATGAGAATTTAAATTCTAGTACTTCTAGACTAATAAGTACCTCCTCCGTTTTTTTTATTTGTCAAATTTTGATTTGACATGCCTATTAAGAAAACAATGATTGATATAGTGAGTTTATCGTTTTATTCTTATTAATTGATAGAGTTTTAAACATATTAACTCACTACATTTTTCAAATACATTAACTCAATGTTAATAAATTTAGAGTATAATAGGAAAAAAAAAATTTCTTTGTTGATTTGTCAAAATTGACAAATAAAAAAGAAAATCAAATTAGAAAAAATTTAACAAGTAAATAGGAACGGAGGGAGTATATACCATAATTTTCTTTAGATCTTAATGGATAGTGGTGTTAGTTTTATTTTTTATCCATATAATAGTAACAATATATTTATATCAATTATATCATCACAAATAAAAGTCTGTTTTTTTTTCTCTATATCTTTTACTGGTGAAACTTTTGATGGTAGTAATGGATCCTGCCCAAGAAAATTACACACATCTTTAGTTCAAAGTCATAAAATTCAAAAAAAACATTTTGATACATTACACACATAATTAAGTTTAAGGTCGTAAGATTTTAAAAGTTTTCTTTATTTTTTTAAATTCTATACCGAGTCAAATTAAGATAAACAGATTGAAACGATTTTTTAAACACCGTGTTGAGCCAAGACAAACGAATTGAAACGATGGAGTAGTTTTCATAGCCTAGAATATAGTTGTGGTGTGTAGAGTGGTAAGTTTAAAGTTTGAATTCTGAGAATGAAATTGTTTTTGGTGGTGAGCGTTTACTCCCCTCCCCGCAAAAAAAATAATATAATTTTTCAACGCGAATCAAACCCAAAACATATATTAAACAATCGAAGAGAAATAATTTAAAAAGACTGTTTACATTAATCATCTAACAAACCATTTAATTAGTGGTTACTATTTTGCTTTCAAGTGTCCAAAATACATGGAGAGATTAGTTTGTTTTCTCCGTCATTAAATTGGACTAACCTGTTTACCATATTATTAGAACCACATTGGTGTATTGACAAAAATAATTATATAAAAAAAGAAACATATTGCATCAATTTAAATGTCAATTGACGTGAAATTAAATGTACTGAAATACTTCATCTACTTCAAAAAAGTTATCGTTTTTATTAAAAATATGTTTTAAATATTTTGTCATTTTAAAAGTCCAAGATAAAATTAATTATTTTCTTCCCATATATATATATCCTTAGTAGTAATGATAATTATTCAGTGAAAAGAGATTATATCTTAAGACAAAAATAAGAATAAATAATCAAAAACTCCTTCTAATTAATATTTTCTCAAGGGCGTGTAAATAAAAATTTGGCTTCTTCTTCTATGCGTGTATCTATAAGTTATTTTTGGCATGGCAAATGTAGTACATCGAGTCACATGCCATTACTTCATTATCTCCATATTCATCTCATGGAACCATATGCTCTTATAGCAATTGGTGGCTAAGCTAATTCAAAAGTATTCTTAACATTATAACGTTATGTAATACTGTCTGCTTTGGATCAAATTCATGTGGCTTTTTCCAAAACGACTCACACTATTAAGCGTATTTCTACCCCTTAATTAAATATATCTTCCTTTTCACATTACCTACTAATGTGGATTTTTTTCTTCAAACATCCAACACTTTTCTCTATTTCTAAATTAATACTCCCTTTGTTTCAATTTACATGAGATCTTTGATCGCACATGGAATTTAAGAAAGCATTGAAAATTTTAAAGACAAGTAATCTTAATATGCATTTCATAAAGTCTTTTGAAACTCATGTTCTTAAGCATGTTAAAAGATTAAAGCTTGTTAGTCTAGGTAAAAATGGAAATTCAAGTTAAATAGTTTTTAAGCTTAGAAATATGTCATTTTTTTAATGGACTAATAAATTATGTGTCAATTTATTTTATTTTTTTTTGGAATAAGGGATTACTCTAATGTAAGTTGATAGAATGATTTATTGTCACCTTCTTTTAAGCATGTATATTTTAACTTTTGCTTTCACATTTTGCATTATTTTGAATGTGTCATTTACTCATGAGAATCTCTCTTTCAAAGACGGCAGCAAAAAAAGGTTTCTTTTGATTTTAAAGATTTGTCACCACTTGCTAAGTATAGTAATTAAATATCTCATTATCTCTTAAATAAATAGTACAAACATTCACACCAATTCTTGCCACACTAAATATTTTTTCTTCTATTTGCTTGCATTAGGATCACAATTTTTTGAATAGCTATGGTACTTAATTTTCCATTTTGGGTGTATTCGGTAGGAAGGAAAATAAGTGGTTTCTTATTTATTTTATTGTGTTTAGTACCTAAGTAAAAATAAATATTATTTTAAAAGTATTTGTATAAAATCTAGACAAATATTATGGAAGGTGAGGGTCTGGAGGTAGCGATGTGGGGTGATGGAAATCGGATGGGGGCTAGGGGTTGGGGTGAACGTGAAGATGAGGTGTGTTGGATGGTTGGGAGGACACCATCAATTCGGAACTTATTTTCTCTACTTCCACTAGAGATGTCATTTTACTCATTTTTTAAGGAACATGTTTTCATAGAGAAAATGCTTTCCAAAAAAATTGACCAAACGAACAATGGTAAAAAAAATCGGAAACTGTTTTCCTCCGTACTGAACACACCCTAAATCCATTTCTTAATTTCTCCATATTGATTCATATGATATGAATTTTAGTTCTTTATGTTTTCTTGAATGTTTTTCTTTCTAATTACTTGGTTGTAGGATAAGAGTCAACTTCTTGAAGGAAAGGTTGATTGGAGAGGAAGAATAGCTACTAAGGATAAACATGGAGGACAAGGTCCTTCCTCACTCATTTTAGGTGAACAATATTGATTCAATCCTTCAACACAAATATATCATTAACACGGTGTGATATTGTCCGTTCTAAGCTAAGTTCTTATGATTTTTTCGTAAAACATTTCACATAATTAATATTATTATTGCACCATTAGTTTCGATACCAACTTTTAATATCCTCAATAAGAATATAATCATATGTGTATCTACTTCTATAAATATATTTTGACTCTAATCCCCTTAGTAAAAGTACTTTATATATCATATGTTGAATTTCCCTGATTTTTTGTGTATTTAATTTTTTATATTTCAATTCTCATGAGTGAAAATTCCTAGCTCAGTTGATGCTTCCACCATTAACATTTTGTGTATTAATTACTAGGTACATTTGCTTGTGAGAACATAGCATCATTTGTGTTAGGAGTAACCTTGGTGACTTATTTCAATGGAGTGATGCATTATGATATAGCTGATGCAGCAACTCAAGTAACAAATTACTCAGGAACCAGTTATATTTTAACTGTCCTTGTGGCCATCCTGGCTGACACTTATATTGGAAGATTCACAGCTGTTCTTATTTCATGTTGGATTGAGTTCTTGGTAATATTGCATATTCTCTTCATGTTGTTAATTTTAACATATGGACATATAATCAGATTACTTATAAGGTAATTAAAGATAAAACTGAGGGTACCTATAATGTTGAGGCGGATGCAGTATTTTCAATGCAAAAATAATTTTATGTGTAAAAATCCACCGAAATTGTAACAAATACTAATCGGTTTGAACCCATATATAGATATTAAATCTTAAATCTGCCTATACTATATAAGGTTTATTTTGTAAGAAAATCAAATATTGAATGGATAATATATAATATCAGCATGTTAACACTGACTATTAGTTCCAAAACAAAACATAATTTTTTTTAGTTTTTTCCTCTACAGATCATTTGTGAATGACATCTAATTATCTTTTTGGTAATTAAATGACAAAACAGCCCTGTAATATGATTCAGATATAGATAATTAAACACCCTATAATTTAATTTATAATCAAACACTTACCTCCTATGTTGTTCGGATCCTTAAAAAATATCAACATGCATGTATCAAACCCTTCAAAAGTAGTATAATTTTTAAGGATCGGATGTCTGACAAGAGTGCAACATTTTATTTCCAAAAGTCCGAGCAACATAGCTTATACCTATGTTTTGCTCGGACTCTCCAAAATTATTGCTGCACCTGTGTTGAATTCTTCAAAAAATGCGCTACTTTTGGAGAATCCGACATGCACCTGGTCGATATTTTTGAAGAGTTCGAGCAACATAGGCTTATACCCCTTATATTATGGAAATCTTACACTGATAATGAATTCCCCAACTATTTGATAGGGACTAGGACTACTAGCATTTCAAGCACACTATCCCAAATACAAGCCACCACTTTGCAACATTCTTGATCCAACTTCAACTTGTGAGAAAGTTGATGGAAAAAATGCAGCCCTATTATTTGTTGCACTTTACTTTGTAGCACTTGGCTCAGCAGGAATCAAATCAGCATTGCCATCACATGGTGCTGATCAATTTGATGAGAAAGACAAGAAAGAAGCAATTCAAATGTCAAGTTTCTTCAATTGGCTTTTGTTAGCTGTGTGCCTTGGTGGTTCAATTAGTACAACATTTATTGTGTGGATTCAAGAACATAAAGGATGGGATTGGGGATTTTTTGTGAGCACATTGGCTATGTTGTTTGGTGCAATAATATTTTGTGTTGGATTACCATGGTATAGGATATTTGTTATTAAGGGAAGCAGTGCCATCGCAGAGATTTTCCAGGTATTTGTGAAATTTAACATGTCTTAGTACAACGAGTTAGTGGTAAAAATTACAGCTAAACTATCACCTTTTCACGAGTTTCATACCTCAACTATCACTCACTTGGTCTATTAAAACATACCTAGTTGTTAAGTTAGTCTACACGCGCCTGTTGTTGACTGGTAACAAATATTTTTCCAACTCATCATTGGGGTGTGTTTTAATACAAAAAGGGAGTGATAGTTTAGATAGGTAAAGAGAACAGTGGATAGTTGAAGTATGAAATTCGCAACTGATTGTATGGATTCAAGAACATAAAGGTTCTAGTGAAAGTTAAACATAAGTCTTAGCTATGTTGCTCTTATCCATTAAAAATTCCACCTAATATGGCTCGGATCCTCTAAAAGTTATTTGTTATTGGAGGATTAGACAGGAGTGTGACAACATCTTTAAATGATCTGAGCAACATAGAGTCTTGTCATTACAGATATTTTCTAGGTTCTTGTGAAAGTTAAACTAAAGTCTTAGCTATATGTTGCTCAAATCCTTCAAAAATGCCGCGTAATGTGTGTTGAATCCTCCAAAAGTTTATTTATTTTTTGAGGATCCAACATGAGTGCAGCTGCATTATTTAAAATATCCGAGCAAACATAGTCTTAGTACTCTTACAATCCTCTTTCTATGACAAACCATGATCATTTTTCTAATTTTGTATGACTTCCTTATGTTCTTATTGATAGGTGTATGTTGCAGCCATAAGAAACAGAAATCTTCAACTTCCTGAGGACTCATCCGATCTCTATGAGATCGACGAGGATGAGGAAGCTGCAACTCCAGCAGCAGAATTTCTACCTCATACTGATACATACAAGTAAGTATCTCTCTGTTTCATGTACTTCACGACCAAATTTTTATACTATCAGATCACCTAAAAGATAGCTAAAGTATGCCCGTAATAAACAGAATTGTATTGGTAACCTAGAGAATAAGATAGATGAAAGATAGCTCAATCAAATAGAAGTCATCTCCAAGAATAAAAAGCCTGTTATGCTAAATACTTGTAGTTTGATCGATATCTTAATTCGAGTAGCTTTTTCTTTGGCCTATGTACCAATCTTAGATATTTCATACCTATGCTCTTTTTCTCTTAGCCTTTGTTTGGCAAGATGTTATAAGCTATGTTGCTAATACTCTTAAAAATGTCTACAACCGTGTGTCGTCTCCAAAAGTATAGTGCATTTTTTTAGAATCTGACATGAGTGCAATGACATTTTTGAAGAGTCTGAGTAATATTTATTCGAGATAAAAATTCAAAAATAAATAAAATCAGATAAGATCCTCATTTTTGTAGTAATATTATTTTTTCTAGGTTCTTGGACAAAGCAGCTATTATTCAGACATCGCAACAACAACAATCTGAAAAACCAACTAATCCATGGAGACTTTGCAGAGTTACACAAGTAGAAAATGCAAAAATCTTGCTAAGCATGATACCTGTCTTTTGTTGTACAATTATTATGACACTTTGCCTAGCCCAACTTCAGACATTTTCGATTCAACAAGGCTTCACCATGGACACAAGGATCACAAATTCCTTTCACATACCACCTGCCTCATTGCCAATCATCCCCATTGTGTTCTTGATCATCATCATCCCCGTGTACGATCAAATCATCGTGCCAATCTTGCGCAAGTTTACTGGCATTCCCACAGGTAAGAGTGTCAAATAGACGGATTGAGCTGATTTAATAAATGAACATGTCTGACTTGATTTGGACGGATTAAAATGAGCTGAGTTAATAAATAAATTTATTGAGTTAAATTTGAGCGGGTCAAAGTTAATAAATGTGTGGATCGGGTGAATTTGGTAGGTCAAAATGAACTAAATTAATAAATGAACCTCCTAATTAACTCGCATAGACGTTAGTACTAGGGTTGATATAGATTTGATCAAAATGGGCTAAACAATAAGTCATAACTCAACCAGTCAACTCTTACTAATAGTTTTAACTTTTATTCTTGATTTGTTTTCTGATAGTTTATAAGATCACATATTTTATTTTTTCGTATTATAATAAATGAAAAAGCTTCTTTAAAATATCTGCTAATATTTCTCATGGGTCAACATTTGGGCAACATTCGACCCAACTTTTAAATGAGCTGAATTGGATTGATCAAAATGATTTGAATTAATAAACAGATGGGTCATTAACCCATCCAAAAGTTACTTGATCTGAAAAGAATTGCGTCCAAATGAGCTAAACAATTGGTAAAAGCCTAATCGCCCCAACACTTATATGCTTTGGGCGGGTTTGAGTTGTATCAATAAATGGATCATGGTTCGGCCGGGTTGAGCATAACATATTTTTATAGGCTAATTTTGTCACTTCTACCTACAGGCATAACATACTTACAACGAGTCGGGGTTGGTTTAGTCCTCTCTGCTTTATCTATGACAGCAGCATCCATCTTAGAAGTCAAGCGCAAACAAGTAGCCCGGGAAAACAACATGCTCGACGCGATCCCCGGGCTACAACCATTGCCTATTAGTGTATTTTGGCTCTCAATCCAATTCTTCATATTTGGAATTGCAGACATGTTCACCTATGTTGGACTTCTTGAATTCTTCTACTCTCAAGCACCAAAGGAATTGAAATCAGTGTCATCATGTTTTCTATGGACTTCAATGTCAATAGGGTATTTCTTGAGTTCAATTATTGTCAAAGTTGTGAACAAGGCAACTAAAAAAGTTACAAATAGTGGAGGGTGGTTAGTTGGGAATAATTTTAATAGGAACCATTTGAATTTATTTTACTTGATGTTAGCTGTTTTATGTTGTTTGAATTTTTGTGTTTATTTGGTTGTTGCTAGTAAGTATAAGTATAGGGTGCAAAAAAGTGCTAGTGATCAAGATGATAGTAGAATACATGCTTTAAAAGATCGGAGCAGTCTCTCTACCTTCTCGAGACAAGATTAGGATTGAGTACGCACCATTGATCTCTTCAGATTACTTGCAGAATTTCAGTGGATATATTATTATCTGGTGATGATGAAGATTTAAAAGTGAAATTTGTGATCTTTGCTATATATTAGCAAGGAAATTAGTTCTTTCTAATGTACTTGGAAAATTCAGTTGTTTTTGAAAGTTGAAAGATAATTTGCTTGTTAGCTGTTGGTTGTTTAGCAAAAGATCTTTAATTTCTATATTTTTAATTATGATTATAATATTGATTTGCTACATCCAATCATTGGTGAATTGTATTTCTCTTTTAGGAAAAAAAAAGGAGTACAATTTCTCTTGTACTCTTTTAAATTGAGCAACTTATTTGCCTTTTTGTTATAATATATTTTTGGTCTAATTTTATCTTTTTCTTTAGAAAAATGTCTCCTTTTCTCCATTGTTGATACCTAGTGAAACTCCAATTCGAGGGGTTATTTCAGACCGTCACTAAAAGTTAAGATTTATTATATGCATATACATAATATAATATTTTTTGACTTAAATTACAGTAATTAAAATCTTAGAATAAACCAATGTTCACTCAGGTACAAAATTTTTACTAAAAAAATAAAAAATATATATTAAAAAAACACATTAATTTTTTTAAAAAAATTCAATAACTATTAAACATACATGATTTTTTTTATCATATACAAAAAAAATTACAATTTTCCGCATAGAGAAAGTTCAGAATCCCTTAGCTTTACCTCGCCCCTATCTCCTCTGATAATAATAACAAACACTGCCGTCTGCCCATGCCATGCAAATCAATTACGTGGCCACAAGGCTCATAAATACAAGCCACCTCAACATCACATCCATGCCCATGTGTCCACCCAAAAATCCGCCACATCAATCAATGCCACATCATCGGAAAAAAACTTTATAAAGGTCCTCCACCCAACTCAACCCTATCCATTTTGATCACTGAAGTCGTTTAGTAGAGTGTATACTTCAATTAATTTGAAGAATCACTTTTAAAATTTCATTTTCAATATTATTCTACCATATTATGGCTTCTACAACAAAAAGTCATGAACAAGTTCCACCAGGAGAGCCCATGTTAATGGGGCAACATATGCTAGACAAAGGTGCTCAAATGTTGCAATCTTTGAAACCTATCAAGCAAATGAACCAACATGTTTGTATTTTTATTGGGTTTAATTGATAGGTTAAATGATATTTTTATTGGGTTTAATTGATAGGTTAAATGGAAAATGGAGGAAAAAGAAGTGGAGGGAAAAATGATTTGTTCTTTCTTGCTTTATGAAATAAGCATTTGTCCTACATAAGTGGTGGAAAGAAAAAGTCTCTTATTTAAAAGTAGAAGCACTCCTTCATTTTGCTAAAGGGTCAAGAAGAGGGTCTCCTCTCACGCCGCCGTCGTCGTTGCTCGCTCGGCTACGGCTTCAGCTTTGATCAATTGATTTAATTTTTAATTGCAAACATTTTCTCAACAGACAAACTTTTTTCCAACAAGTACCTTTTCAAAAGGCTGCAAACAGGCTATA
Organism: Solanum dulcamara; assembly: GCF_947179165.1. NCBI lineage: Eukaryota > Viridiplantae > Streptophyta > Magnoliopsida > Solanales > Solanaceae > Solanum > Solanum dulcamara. The sequence goes on along the minus strand of NC_077243.1, from coordinate 79,115,433 downwards.
TATATCTGTTAATCCTCAGAATTGTTCTTTACGAAAATTTCTGTTTGACATCTTCTTCTTCTTTTCTGCACTTCTTAAACTCGTGTGATATACTGCCTTCGAGTGATTCGCAGTCACCATAATTTGCTGTACCGCTATTTTGGTAAGTAAATCGTTCTATCCTGAGAGGAAAGATTTCAAAACCTTAGGTATATTAAGGGGAATAATTTCCTTAAGGACATACTGTGCAATTAGTGGGCTCGGTTTCTTTTCTTTACATAATTTTTCAGACACTGTTTGTACTTTCAGTTTCTGTTCTGATTTTACCTCTTATTTCAGAATTATTGTTACTGTTTCATCATTTATTTTTCACTACAGTTCACTAACAACTTTTGTTATGTACAATCATAATATGTCCCGTCAAATTGAGACACATTATTATGTTACGCGTGTGAATCAAGATTTCCTCCAGTGTGCTGTTTATGACTCCGATGAATCCACTGGACGCCTTATTCGTATTATTTGTTTTTGAACTTATTTGATAGGATTTAGATTATTTTTTAAAAAAAGTCCTTCCTAGAAGCTTTCATTTTTTTCCCTTCCAACCCATATTAAAGTTAGAAACTGAAGGTGTTTACCATTAGAGCTCTTCTCTGATTGGATTCCTTTTTAATTTATCGAATTCAAAATTTTAAATTTATAAATCTTGTATACCATATATATACTCTCTTCATTTATTTGTCTCACTTTTATCCTTTTTAGTCTCTTTTAAAAAGAGTGTTTTTTTATAATGGTTTAATTTTAATTTTTTATATTTTAAGATTACATTTTTAAGATTACAAGATTAAAGGGTATTTTGATGCATTTTCTACATCTTTAGTTTAACACTATTTTTATCTTTATTTTTTAAAATTTCGTGTCAATGTCAAAAGATAAAATATCAAACAAAAAAAATGATTGAAACAAGAAATATTAAATATTATTTTTGATATTACAATAGGTATATAATTATGAATTTTATATGTAGGAGTGGAGTATATAGAATCTGATCGTATCTTTGAAAGTTTGCCTCAAGAAGAACAAAAGCTTTGGCATTCTCATGGACACGAGGTTTGTACCTTCATTTTTACTACTTTTCTTTAAATATTTGTAGTTTTTCACAAATTTATTTTTAATTTTATGTGATTTTTATTTTTATTTTTATCCATAAGACATCGGAAAAGGTCATTTTCGTTTCAGGGTCAACCTTTATTTTTAGAGATGTAATCAAAAGGTTTATTTTTTAAAATGGTAAGTGATCATGAGATTATCCATCTTTTTTCCCGAGTTATAGTAGGTTAGTTACTATATTTATTATATTATGAAGTTTTAAATGTAATTACATAAATACAAACATTTTGTTTTATTTTATGTAGTCTTATTGTCACGCCCTGGGAGGGTACCCTAGACGTGTCCGGCACTCAGAAACCATTACTGGCTCCCAAGCGAACCACTTGACCTGATCACACATCCGTTCATTCATTCAATCAGAGGAAGACTTAAAATAAAGAAATAATTTAGTGCGCAACTCAAATCATCGATCTAACTCAAGAAAGAAAGGTCATGGGCCAACAAATCAAACTTCACTCTATGTCATTAAAATATTCTGACAAGAATAATTCAAGGAAATAAAATACTCAATCGACCCATCACTATCTAGTATATGAAGTCTCTATCACTATTATCTAATTGGTGCCAATGATAGGTTCATGGCTACCTCAAATAAGGATGAAAAGACTAAACTCAACGCAAGAATAACATAAGTGGTGTTCTCCGAATGTAGGGGAGGACTCACTAATAAGCTGAGTGTGAACAAATCCTCAACGGTGCGCCTATTGATGATTTCTTAAACCTGTCTCTGCATCATGAAACGATGCAGGTCCAAATGAACGTCAGTACGTGGAATGTACGAGTATGTAATATGGCATAATGAAACATGTGTCAAGATAGAACAATACCGGTTCAAATATCTCAAGTCATAAAGATAAGAGAGACTCAATCAAGGTGTCATAAGTCTAAAGTAAGAGCACAGTTTAGACAGAGACCAATCATATACAATCCGATCCAATCCAATCATATACCATCCAATCCAATCATGTACAAGACAATTTAATCCAATCCAATCATTTACAATCCAATCACATACCATCCAATACAATCCAATCAACTCAACAACAAAGTCAAAAGATTCAACTCAATAGATATGCAAATTAAAATTTAGTAATGTTATACAATCTGACTCAATCATCTACAATCTCAATCCAACCAATCATATCATGCACAATCCACACAAATTGGGAGTTTCTCTAACCGACAACAATCCCACCACCTATAAATAAGTGATGTACAACGAGCCACATCGCTGCCACATCCGCCCATACTTTGCCAGGGTATGAACGAATCAATCAATCATGGTTCCATCAATCAATCAAGTCCTATCATTTCAGGATGATGAAATGGAAAACATCCGACTTTAACGATCCAATTCCTTCCTACGATGGCTACCTAGTTCATGGGGTTCAAGTATGGACTATACTCTTACCCAATTCGGTGCTCAATACTCCTCCCAAGACTCAATATGCACATATTTATCAAGTGTGTAAAATATTCAAAATACTCATTTAGTGTCACGCTCCGAGAGGGTACCCTAGACGTAACCGGCACTCAGAAACCATTTCTGGCTCCCAAGCAAACCACATAGCCTGATCAGACATCCGTTCATCCATTCAATTAGTGGAAAACTTAAAATAAAGAGAATATTTGGTGGGCAACTCAAATCATCAATCTAACTCAAAGAATAAAGGACATAGGCCAACAAATCAACTCCAATATTTGCCATTAAAAATAGTTTGACAAGAATAATTCAAGGAAATAGATACTCAATCGACCCATCACTATCTAGTCTATGAAGCCTCTATCACTACTATCTAATTGGTGTCAATGACATGTTCATGGCTATCTCAAATCAAAATGAAAAGGGCTAACTCGATGCAAGAATAACATAAGTGGTGTCCTCCGAATGTAAGGGAAGACTCACTAATGCGCTGAGTGCGAATAGATCCCCATTGATGCTCCTATTGACGATCTCTTAAACCTGTCTCTGCATCATGAAATGATGCAGGTCCAAATGGATGTCAGTACAAGAAATGTACGAGTATGTAATATGACAGAATGAAACATACCTCAAGAAAGAATAAAATCGGTCTCAATATCTCAAATCAAAAGATAAGAGAGGCTCAATCAAAGTGTCATAAGTCTAAAGAAAAAAATACATTTTAGACAAAGACCAATCATATACCATACAATCCAATCCAATCATGTACAATACAGTTCAATCAAATCATTTACAATTCGATCCCTTCCAATCATGTATAATCTGATCCAATCCAATCTAATCACAATTCATCTAACCCAATCTGATCATGTACAATCAACTCAACAATCAACTCAACAATCAAATCCAATCTAATCACATGCCAGTCTATTCAATCCAATCACAATTCATCTAATTCGATCCAATCATACACAATTAACTAAACAATCAACTCGACAATCAACTCAAAGGACTCAACTCAATAAATATGCAAATTAAATTATGCAATGTTTTACAATTCAACTCAATCATCTACAATCACAATCAAATCAATCATATCAAGCACAATCCATTCAATTAGGAGTTTCTCTAACCGACAATCATCACCATATGAGCGAGTGATAGTACAACAAGCCGATGTTGTTGCCACGTCCGTTCATACCTTGACAGGGTATAAACGAATCAACCAATCATGGATCCAATCCAATCAATTCATATCATGTCAGGACAATAATTTGGGAAACATCCGACTTTAACGGTTCAATCCCATGGGAAGCATCCGACTTTAACGGTTCAATCCCCCTCCTATGTTTGGCGACATAGTTTATTGGTTCGAGTATGGACTATACTCTTACACAATTCGGTGCTCGATACTCCTCCCAAGACTCAATATGCTCATATCTATCAAGTGAGTAAAATGCTCAAAATACTCATTTAGTCTCATTGGATTCTTTTCAAAAATCAGTCAAATCTGGCCTCATTGGACCTTTTTTCCAATCAACTCATCTCAATCATCAAAATCTTATTTTAAAGATTTGATACCATCTCAACTCGATGAATGCAGAAAATATTAGATGTCTTTAAAACATAACTTTAACTCCTTAACTCAAACTCAAAATAGACATTTTAAAGTAAAAATGCCCAACTCATTTATACTCAAAATACTTGTGTTCAAAATGATTAAAAGACTTCTCAAACTCAACTCATGCTTAAACTCTTTTAAATCATAGATGAAAATAATTACTCTTTAAACTCAAAATAGTGTATAAATAGTTTATGCAAAAATGTTTCCAAAATCATTTATTTAAAACTCCTTCTCAAAAGATCATTTGTTTTCAAAATGTTCATAAGACTCCAGCCACATCAAATTAGGTAAATCACATATCACATAATCAGATTAGACTCCAATCCATTTCATCACACCACATTCTCATCAATATAGCCTCTTCATCAATCATTCTATATATATTAAATAGCCACAATTTACATCATCATTCAGACCATCATCAAAACATCATCATTCACATCATCACTCACACCATCATCAAAACATCACCATTCGCATCATTATCAACATCATCATACACATCATTATCAATTATTATCATCACATCATTGTCAAATATCATCATCACATCAATCGCCAAACATCTAATCCAAAATCCTTATTTTAGTCTCATGTTCAATTTATAGAAGCAAAAGGACATTTTTAACTATCCAATTCATTCTTTTCATTCCAATCAATACATATATACACTAAAATCATCCATCTCAACCTCAAGACAATTATGACAAAGAAATCTCATCTTGGGTTCATGGGAATGAAACATGAATCCATACTCTCAACAAAACTCAACTCAAGAATATTGTCAATACCTATAAATCTATATACAAAGATACATTTGTAGTCAATAATATGAAAGTTGACTATTTAAGAATCAAGTCATGAAATCATCCATCAATTTCTAGTATATATAAAAATATTCTAGGGTTTAGAAAAATTTCAAGAAAACCTTTCTAGAAGGTTCAAATCTTTCACAACTCCTATCCAACACATCAATGGGCATATGGAAGAACTCAATCCATATTTTAGGTTAGCCTTACATACCTTGTTTGAAGACCATTTCACCGGAAGCCAAGACTTGACTTGAAGATCTTGAATCCTTGAGCTTTTGGAGGGAAAATCTTGTTGGAGATGATTTGAGAGAGAAGAGAATGGAGGTTAGGGTTTTTAGAGAGAGGCACAAGACTGCAAAATGGTCCAAATCGTCTAAGGCTAGAGTATATATAATTAGGGCAAAAGTCCAATTTGCCCTTTCTCAAAAATCTAGATAACAGGGCAAATATCTTGCTGGAGCTATAGTGGCGCGTCGCGCCATTCCAGCGCCAGGCCAAAATAAGCTTAAACCCTACAAACCTAATAGTAGAGCGTCGCGCCAGAGACCAAACTACTGAGGTTGTTTTATGGCGCGATAGTGGCGCGTCGCGCCCTTACAGCGCCAAGCCTAAGTTTTCTAGGTTCGGGAAAATAGGCTCAAAAACCCTGCAGGCCTTATAGTGGCGCGCCGCGCCAGGGACCAAACTACTGAGGCTTGTTCCTAGCGCGATAGTGGCGCGTTACGCCACTGCGGCGCAAAGCCTAGGCTTCCTGCACTTACAAGTCAGGCCTGAAATTCCGGTAGTGCTAGTCCGTCTTAGGATAGTCATAACTTTTGACTCCGAACTCCAAAATTTACAACCTTGGCGGCGTTGGAAAGAAGACTCAAAGACCTTTAATTTGATAGGTCATGGGCCACCCAATTCATCCTATTTTTGGAGACATGGTCATTCAAAGTTGACCCTTATACTAACTCATCCGAAAAACTTAATCGATTGGAGTTCTTTAGACTCGACTTGGTGTTAGAGATCCCTTATGACCCCTAAACACATCTAACAAACTTCAATCACTTAGGAATTAATCTTAACTCATGTGTAAGATTACAAGTCCTCCGGTCCGAGTCTACACTCACGTGAAGAAATGTTCGAATCTTTGCGAAAAAAATTCTGGGGTGTTACATTTAGCCTCTTAAGACTTAGTTTCAAATCAACTCATTTAGTCTCATTGGACTCTTTTCAAAACTCAATCAATATGGTCTCATTGGACCTTCATTCATAATCAACTCATCCCAATCATCAAACTCTTTTTTTTTGAATTTGATACCATCTCAACTCAATGAATGCAGAAAATATTAGATGCATTTAAAACATAATTTTAACTCTTCAACTCAAACTCAAAATAGACATTTTAATGTGAAAATGCTCAACTCGTTTATACTCAAAATACTCATGTTCAAAAATGATAATTAAGAGACTTCTCAAACTCAACTCATGCTTAAACTCTTTTTAAATCAAAGATGAAAATAATCATTCTTAAACTCAAAATAGTGTATAAATAGTTTATGCAAAAATGTCCACAAATCATTTATTTAAAACTCCTTCTCAAACAATCATTTATACTCATATGACTCCAATCAAATCAAATTATGCAAATCACATATCATGTAGTCACATTAGATTCCAATCCATTTCATCTCAAACATCATCATCAACATACCTCTTCATCAATCATTCTACCTATGTTAAAGAAAATCATCATTCACATCATCATCAAACATCTTGCTCCAAAATCTCCATTTATCTCTATATTCAATTTTATTCATACTCATTAACAAAAATACATCATCTCCCTTTGAAAGCAATATTTACATAAAAACTATCAATCTCACCCTCAAGACAAATTATAACAAAAAGAAATCTCATCTTGGGTTCATGTGAATGAATACATGAATCCATACTCTCAACAAAACTCAACTCGAAAACACCATCAATACATATGAATTTATATACAAAAATTCACTGTAGTCAATATGTAACTACGGTTTGTGAAATAAATATGAAAGATGATTATTCAAGAATTCAAGTCATGAAAATCATCAATCAATTAATAGTATAAAAAATATTCTAGAGTTTAGGAAAATTTCAAGAAAATCTTCATAGAAGGTTCAAACTTTTCACAATTTTCATCCAACACATCTATGGGGCATATGGAAGAACTCAATCCATATTTTAGGTTAGCCTTACATACTTTAGAGTAGATTTTGAAGAAATCTTGATGTTAGGTCTTCAATGGGAAACTTGAATCCTTGAGTTTTGAGGGAAAATCTTGTTGATGATGATTTGAGAGAGAAGAGGATGAAAATTAGGGTTCTTTGGAGGTGAAAGACTGCAAAATTTGACCCCAAAATGTTCTAAGTTCGTATATATAGATATTAGGTAATTTTCTCAAAATGCCCCTACAAAATCTGGAAAACTGGACAAGTCCGCGACGCAGACTTGTCGCGCACCTTTCTGGTGGACAAAAAACCAAAATTTGGAAAAACTGGGCAAGTCCACGACAGGTCTGCGTCGCGGACTTGTCTCGCACCTCTCTGTTCGACTGAGCATAATTTTTTACTCCGAACTCCAAAAACTGCAATCTTGATGGTGTTGGAAAGAAGACTCAAAGAACTTTAATTTGATAGGTTATAGGCCACCCAATTCGTTATATTCTAGAAGATATGGTTGTTTGAAGTTGACCCTTATACGAACTCATTCGAAAACTTAGCCGATAGAAATTCTTTGGACTCGTCTTGGTGTTAGAGATCTCTTATGACCCTAACAATGCTACGAAATTCCGAATAATGCTACGTAAATTGGGACAGGGGAACTTATAGTTTTCATTGAATACTAAAATTTATTTCAGAATGAAGCTACGTTTCAATTCACGGTCGAAATATTTGCATTTCGACCAGTAAACAACTCTAACAGCGTTACATAAATTGGAATAGAAGAACTAGTAATAATTTTTACTAGTAGACATTTCGACCCGTAAACAACTCTAACAGCGTTACATAAATTAGAATAGAAGAACTAGTAATAATTTTTACTTGCTACTAGTAGATTAGTCCCTCAATCTCAATTTATATGTGATTATTTGGGTTTTGAGAGTTTGAACAATATTTTATTGTGTTGAAATTTTCATCTATTTATTTATTGATGCCATAAAAAGTGATGCTAACTAACTTCACTTTGCAATTTTCAAAGGTGACAAGTTACCAATTGGGCCTCCGTCACTAATGATGTCTCCACAAGCAGTAGATTTGGGCATTGTGAAAATAGGCCTAGTCAAGAAGAGAGATGACAAGTACAACATATCGACCGATGCCATGAAAACGGTGAGGGCTGATTTACCCGAGCCCACGCAGCTCAATCCGCGGGCGGATTATTGGGTGGAGCACGGCAAGGGTTTTGCGATTGTGTTGATCATGCACTCTCGCTTCGTGTAATGTCGTATGTATGATAGAGGTAGTGTGATCGACTTTGATGATGTTGAGATGAAGAAGATACCACCATTTCCATGAGTTTGTGTTTGAAGCTTTAATACATAGTTTGCGTCCATGTTAATGTTTTCCTGGTAATGTACAAACAAAGGCATTTACTATAAGGGATATGAGTATATATATATATAAGTTATTTTTATGAAAAATTACTTAAATATACAACTTATTTTATAATATTTTTTAAAATTCTTTATCATTTGAAAAAATTACAAAAATTTCTACTCTTTTCTATTCTCTGACGTGATGTATCGATTAAATGATGTATTGAATTTCATTAAAAAGAAGAAATTTCAAATAATTTTTAAAAGAATAAAAATAATGTATAATTGGGAAGAATAGGATTTAGGTAAAATTTACTACTTTTTTGTCGTTCTGCCAAAGATAAAGCTTTGATCAGAGATCGTTTGGAATGCATATTGGGTCTCACTCTAGGGGTAAACGTCATTTATCAAAAATGGTTTCACTTTATGGTAAATATCGTATCAATAATTGAAAGTATCTATGTATCTGCCAAGAAAATATATACACAATCATATGCATAATCAATATAAAACACCCTCCTATTGCTGAATAAAAATATATGTTCCACATCTCTTCCCAATGATGAGATTCCTTGATTCCTTATAAATCTTGAACAATTATAAATCTTGAATAATTATTTTTTTATGCATATATATATATATTTTGATGTTAGATACATGTATTTTTCATATTGGGTAAATTTTGAAATTTAAATATATAAGAAGATAGGCGAGCGAGATATGAGATAGGCGAGCAAAAAGAGTGTATATATTTTAGATACATGTAAATCACATTCGAATACAATATATTTATAACAAATTACACCTAATTTGATCCACATGTATCCAAGAGTGTGCTAAATATATATATCTGACGAATGAAAAGTGGTACGAAAAATAATTTTCAAAACAAATATGACGACACGTAATTAGAACCTAAACTAGTAAAATTAGTGTTGTTTGATCTATTAAAAATAGAAGAAACTACATAATGAGATATACTTCACTACCATATATATTATTATTATCTATACTTTTAAAATATTACATATTTTACCACTAATTAAGAGTTTTCTACCATATATTGAGGAAGATACACTTAAATACATGTATATTTGCTATCAAATACACTAAAACAGGGAGCGAGACGAGCGAGATTTGTTATGTATCCCAAATATATGCGAATCACACTAGATATACTCCAGATACATATATCTAGTGTAATTCATATGTATCTGCGATACCAAATACATATGAGAATAGCGAGCGAGATAAGAGGGAGACGAGGAAGGAGAGCGAAATTTGTTATGTATCTCAGATACATGTGAATGCACTTGGATTACACCTAGTTTTAATCTCATATATTCTGAAATACATGTATTTTAACGTATCTGAATTCATCAAAATCTGATAAGATTCATAATATTACAAACTAGATTATAACTAAATAATTAATTTCTAAACTAATGAAATTCAGGTAAGTTTTCCTTTATTTAAAAATATCTTAAAATATTTCCGATCCATGAATACGCACGCACCAAACCATTTAATTTGTCACGTACAATAAATCATACAACCCCCCCCCCCCCTTCTTGAGTATAATATAATGCCATTTTCCACCATCTTTACAATAATAAACTCTCAAAAACCCAGCTAAACCATCTCTGTAATATTCCACAACTTGTTAACCATTACCTCTAACAAGTACCATTCAACTCAACACAAAATTCCCCCAAAATAATAATTAAAAAAATCAAAACTTTTTTTAAAATGGGTTTTTTCAAATCCCTTTATCATCTCCATCTTCATGTTCAATAACATTTTCTTCATCAAATTCCTTTCATTTCTTGGACTCATAGCCATTTCTTTACTCTTCTATTCAATCCTCACAGTACCAGATCCAATGCAGAACGTACAACTCAACGAACCAGAGACCACCAAAACTGAAGTTTATTCAGTCTGGGGGATTCCATCGGAAGATGTTACGGGTCGGGTTAAGAAATTGATGGGTGGTCTCAGATCGGAATTTGGTGGGCCCCAATTTGAACCTCACGTGACAGTCGTCGGAGCGGTAAGGTTAACGGAGGATGAGGCACGTGACAAGTTTAGAAAAGGATGTGAAGGTGTGAAGAAAGTGTATAGTGCTAATGTGGAGAAAGTTGATATTGGGACTTTTTTTTATCAGTGTGTTTATCTTTTGCTTCATCCCACCAATGAGGTAACAATAAAAATTTAATTTTTTTTTTGTTTGGATTATTAGTTGTAGTGGTAGTAGTATTGCTCGTGTAGTTTCTTGTCCTTCGATTTTAAGTTACTATCTGTTTGATTCCTCGTTAACTGTTCTGTTACTATATATTGTTTCTTGTACTTGTGTTGGTTTCTTTTTTGGACTGCTTTGTTGTTTTTCCTTAAGTATAGGGTCTATTGAAAAGGTACTCTCTCTACCTACGTAAGGTAAGATCTGTGTATAATTTAACCTCTACCCTTAGACCTTACTTTATGGGACTATATTGGGTATATTGTATTTTTAGGAACTTTGTTTGTGTGGGGATAAGGTCTGTGTACGCTCTTTCCTACTAGTGTTGTTAAAGATGCACTTAAGCCTTGAAGTGAGGCTCGAAACGTGTTAAGTATTTTGCGTTGCTTGATGTGCGCTTCAATGTCAGTCATCAAAGTTAACAGTCTGAATAGTCAATGTCTGAATTCACGGTCAAAATTAACAAGCTTGAGTCTTGAAATTCGAATATACCACATGAATTGGGATAGAGAGAGTAATTTTTGTTTAGTGTTGTTCTCCTCATTGTTTGACGCGGGTTCAATTCTCGTCGTTCACCCATAATTCATAAATATTAGATATTAGATAGATTAATAAATGATTGGCTACAAAGGGATTTTCTTTAGTATTTATATGGAAGATTGATATTGAAATGACTGAGAATTAATAAGTTTGTTGCTAATTTGTTAATGTGCAAACTTCTTTTTCTTAGTTTGAGCTAGATTAGTTAGTACCTTCTGTTCCAGTTCATGTGACACTTCCTAGTGAGATAGCAATTCTCCTAATCGACTACTTATTATGATAAATGAACGTTCCACTTAAAAAAGAAAAAAACGACTCTTCAGACCTGACTACATTGGGTATGTTGCTGTTGTATGTATTGGAGGTTTAGTATATTGATTTGGTATTCTTTGGTTCCGTTCAATTTTGTTTGAAAGGATCTATCTTTTTCCCCTTTTTAACTGGTAGAACTGTCAAATGTAATATCGATCTTGCAACTGGATGAAAAGGGAAAATAGAATCCGTGTTTAGGAATTATGGAAGTTTACTTATTCTTTACCATGATTTTTTTAAAAGTATGATCACTTAAGTTGAGTTGCTGAGGATAAATTAGTGATATGAAATTCCTTTCTATCAGGTTGTGGAGGCTAGTGCACGCTGCTGCAGCAGCTTTGGTTACAACAGCTCAAGTCGTAAGATATACATTCTTTCTTTGTATTTTCTGGTAATTTTATAATTTAGTCGCGTGAAGCTTTTACCTTTTTCATGGTTACAACTTCTCTCTGTTTCTGTATCATAATTCATCTTGTTACATTATAGAAGTGAGGATAATTACCCGAAATATTCATTAAACAAAATAGACGATAGTCAGAGTAATGCCTTATCCCCTTTACTTCCCAAAGGATTGAACTTGCCTGAATATCCTTTTTGTCACACTCCTTAAATCTTCTAAACTATAGCAATCATTAATCTCAGACTTCCTTTGTATCCCCACTCATTCCAATTTCAAATCAACATTGATCTTGGATGAACTTCTCATCGTTTACATTCGTGATAACAACTAGCTCATTTAGATTTTTTGATTTTTTTATAACTGTGGGGTACGGGTTAGTTTTCGCTCTAATTCTCCGGGATACCTGTCACCTTCCACCAGCAATTGATACTAGTAACTTTGTCCACCAAAGCTAGAACATATGGGATGATAGCAACTAGCTCATTTGGAATCTCAATGTGAAAGCTAGATCTAAATACTCATGTTGCCAGTTGGTACATGAGGGTCTTTTGGAAGTCGGGAATTTGAAATGTGCATAACTAGCTATGCTGAATGAATCGTGTCTTGAAGTAAGCTCACTTTTCCGGTTTTACGTTATTGTTATGCTCATGTGGTTCTTGCAATGAAGAAGAAACTTGGAAGAGTTTTTTTGGTTTGAGGGTTTGCGGGGTTGGGGGGCAGGATAGTTGGTGCGGATAAACTCTAGGATACAGCAAGATGCTATGCTATTCTGAAAGCAGCAAATTGGACAATTTGTATCACAAGTAAATCTATTTACTCTTCGTGCTGTCAACAAGTTACTGGTTTACTTTCTACTAGATTCTTTCTATCATGAGCTAGGTTTTCTATTACTGATGTTTAGTTTTTATGATCATGCAGCGTATATGCCTCATATGAGCATTCTTTATGCTGATTTGACTGATGAAGAAAAGAAGAAAGCTCAAGAAAAGGCTTGTATCCTTGATGAGAGCATTGGCAACTTGAGCTTCCAGATATCTCGCCTTGCATTGTACAAAACAGACACCGATGACAAAAGCCTCAAATCGTGGGAGAAGATCGAAGAGTACAATCTCAGCACTAACTAGTTTTAACGACACTTTTAACTCTCCACGAGCTGAAACTCTTGCTCAAGAAAATGTGGTGTACCTTATTTTTACCTTAATTTTCATTACCAGAACTTTCGAGTCTTTTTTCATGTGTTATACATGAGAACTGTGCTGTTGGGGCTTCCTTTTTCTGTATATTTTTGGGTTTTTGCAAAACATCCAGGAGCTAATAATACAATCATATAAAGCATTGCAATTGCCAATTTTTTTAGTCTTTATTTAAGCTGCCGAGAATTTCATAATACGAGTCCAAAATAGCTCCATGGAGTAGCAATCAACAAGTTCTCTTTGACCAAATAGGATTGTGATGGAGTGTAAGTACTCATTTATCCTTAATCAAAGTTCGACACGTGAATATGAGGTTGCCTTTGTTAGGGAATGGGGGACTTTCCGACATAAATTTTGATTTAGTCAAGGATTCAACACAGGTGAACATCCTGTTTGATGTTTAAGGGGCATAGCCAACTGTTGAGTGAACATCTGTTTGATGTTTAAGGGGCATAGCCAACTATTGAGTTCTCTTTGGATGAGATAGGATTGCAGTGGAGTGATAAGTTTTCTCCTTTAATTTCAAGAATTAACTTGTGAAAGAGATTAGTTGTTCAATGCTTTTGCAGATCAAAAGTTTGAGTGCATGGAACTCAAAAATTGCAAAAGTAACTGATGAAGAAAACTGTTCTCTAAAGAAACAGGTTGATAAACTTGATGCATCAAACTTGAAATTTGAAATTCTTAAGACGTCCATTATTGAAAAGGAAAAAAGAATCATGAGTGAAACTGATCAAAGAATAGAGCATGATCTGAAAGAGTGCAAATTGATTTCTTTTGTGAAAAAAAAGGTAAGCAAACTGAATCTAAAAGTTTCTAGGCTGAAAATGGATCTTGAAAAAGCCAACAGATGGACTCACTCGTCCAGAATTGTTAATCATCTGAGTGAAAGAAATCACAATGAGAAAGTTGGAATAGGATTTCATAAAGAAAGTGCTATTACAACAGACTTATGTTCTATTTGTGGTAAACTTGGGCCCATCCAAACGGGCTCCTAATAATTACATTAATTTTCTAGAATTTCAACACAAAAAAGAGGCAATGTAATCACAGTTACATGTTACATGTTACAGTTATTCGGGGCTAAAGATGAATATGGGATGGAAAGACGCTAAAGCCTACAAACGAACAAAATTACAAGAAGCCATTTATTGAAGTACACAAAAATAAAATGCACAACGAAATCCCAGGGCCAAGCAATTCAGCAAAAAATCTTAGATCCAACTAGCCTTTCTTTTGGGAATCTAACAGTTATATCAAATTAAGTGATTATTAACTCCACTATCCTCTAGGTCTTGCATCATCATGACATCCCCTTCTTTTTGACAGTTACATCAACATGAGATCTTTTAGAAATCAATTTAGAGATATGTAGCTGTTTACATATATGAGCAGATTATTTCAGCCCCTGTTATGCATTAGCCCTACCTCTCAAAACTCAATAAGATATTTTTTATAAGAATTTCAGTAAGATACTTTGACATACAGAATTAAATAATATCAATTGTTGAATAGATATAATACCTTTACGGCTTGATAAAAATGTAAATAACAACTTAAAATGCCATTATCCCAGAGGCTCCTTTTGAAATATAAAAATCCACGATAAAACCAGAGGAAATGTCAAGCTCCTATGTCTGGTACAAATTGCTACAACCAACAGCATGCAAATTTGACTATGCGGTACCAACAAACCTTAGACTTCATAACCAGTTGGACATCTGGTAGCTATTGAGAAAATAAGGTACTTTTAGAATATATATCTGATCTTATGCATTTATCAAAATAAAATAAATGAAACAATTCTCATCTCATGGACATCCAAAGACTTTCTTTTTATTTAAAGGTAGGAAAAATCCGAGGTTGAAGGTTACAGCTTGAGATAAAAATTACGAATAATCAAAAAATAGGAAAAGGGCAACTTACATTGTCAAGTTTCCGTTAGCAAAAGGCACCTGTTCATTCAAGAGCAATATTATGCTTGCTAGAAACAAACCAGTTGGTTGTTTGCCTCCAATTTGTATTTTCCTTTCTGTAAATTGGACCTTCAGAATGTGTAGATAGAAGGAAGAGGTCTGCCACACAAAGAAAGTTAGACGAAGTATAAAAAGGTACTCATTGCTTCACACGATTCAAAGAAACTCTAACTTCTCAACATCAGAAATGGGTGCAACAAACAGTAACAGTCTTCAAATGTCAGCAATTAATTTTAGGATTTAAGTTAATATTTTACACTATCATTATATTTAACATGATATTTACCCTCGGGTTTTCAATCCACAACTGCCATGGACAATTGAATTGATAATGTATAAATTTGAACGCAATTTTCCAAGAAAGCTCAGCAAGCAATTTACTTCTCAAGTGTCCATAGAAGTATAGCAACTCTTACAAGATAATTCAAATAGTAGAACATCTTAAACTATTGTTTATGGGTGTGAAATCATCAGCTTTCACATTTTCCATAACTCCTGGACAATACACTATGTAAAAGCACTTGGGATCCCTAGACCATTCCGTTCTTAAGATGCAAATGGACATTGTGGAGCACAATTTTCCGCTTAAATGCCAAAATTGTCCAATTTACCCCCGAAAAAAATCACCTTTAAACATGCTACTCTACCAAACTTAAATTATACATAACACTGATAAAAGGACTCCCCCAATCAACTATTCAAACCATGTGAGGTTGGTTATATGAATATTTTCTTTTCATTCTGCTCTATTTGGGCACACTACATTACAAAGACATCATAATCCCAATCAACGTATACTTACAAGAACTGCAATCAATTTAGTATCAGGACTCCAAACAGCTCGCAAATTCTCGCCTTCCTTCTGAATCGAATCCGAGCTTCTCCTGTACTTGCCCAATCTCACTCTATGCTGCACCCAATTCAAAACCCAAAAGAAATGTGAGAAATTAATCAACACCCAGTTCAAAGCGACATAAAAATGTGAAGAATTCCCATCAACCAAAGCGAAATTCTCCAACAAAAAAATTGATCAAAGTCTGACCTGTGAGGAGGACCATAGTTCAAGATGAGTAGGGAAAACCACAAGCAATAAACGATTGATGACTTTGAGGTACAAAATTTGCTGCGAAGAAGGGCATGGCCCTGATTCCATAGGGATGACCTGTGGCCATCCATATGCCATATACATCTTCTTCAAAATTTAGGTGGACCTTATTTCTATCTTAAAGGTAGAGGGGTTATTTTCTATTTGTGGGACTTCTTTACCACTACTATGTTTACCCTATGGACCATGGTACTAACAAGGTGTTCCCATACTACACAAGGACTTTGTTCAACATGTAAGGTATTGTAAGTTGTCTTTGGAAGAGGAAATAAGGTTCATGGGATTTGAATGAAACCTGTATTTGTTTCAGAAATTAGACTAAACTATGACCATCTCATTCCCAACTTATTATTGACATATAAAAACTTCCCAAGTTTCTACAACTTTAACTAAGACCAAGGTCTGAAACTTTCCAGATCCCTAGTTTTATCTTCCATCAACAAATTCCAATTCCTACTCCTACAACAGCATTTTGCTACGCCTGAAGAAAGGTGGGGTGGAGGATGAGAGCTATCATCCTTCTGTCGCAACCAATAATACCTACATAAAATTGTGAACAGGCAAAGCTTAACATATCTTTTAAAAATGACTGCACCAAAGAGATAACAATGACCCCTATAAATTACATTGGGGTCAAAGTGAGATTCAAAGAATTCTGAAGCATAAATTTTCAGCTTTAAGCTTTATTTGTCCCATGAAACGAAGTGCACGAGATCTTCTTGATACTCTTTATCTTTCAGAAGATCGCAATCTTACAAACAAGAGTCGCCCTTTTCATTACGATCACCCACACCCTCAATGAAAACAATAAAATCTGGTACTAACTGTAAATAAAAAAATAAGGGAACAGCAATGCACAAAATCATCTCTATTCTCGATTTATCAGAAGATCAGATCTTTCATACAAGAGGTGGCCCTTTTCATTATGATCACCCACACCCTTAAGGACAATGCTAAAATTTGATACAAAGGACTATGGAAACCAAAGAACTAAGAGCAATGATAAGCCTATCTACAAAATAAATTTCTGCAGGACACAGATCTGGTCAGAAGAACAAGAACCGAAAATCTCATCTCGGGCGTTTTGCAGAGCCACTCAACCACCTTCTCAATAGAGCAGTAGACGTTTATGCTGCTTTCAAGTTGGTGCGGTTAAAGCTTGAAGTAGAAGATCTCACCGGAAGCTCTTTTAACCATTTCAAGCTGTCCAAGGACTCTTTACATCCATCCATATAGATCATGTCTCTTCTGAATTTGAAGTGGATGAAAGCTTTTCATCCAAACTTTCAAGCAAGTCATGGTATTCGACAAATGACGGATGGGTCTGAAGATGCACATAGAAACCACAGTGAGATGCACAAATAAAGTCAGTGTAACCAAGAAATGATGTATCAAATTTACCTTTAAAGTAATGCTATATGCTTTCCACAAGCGCAAATCATGCTGAAATAAGTCAAATAAGACCTGAGCAAAAATAAGCAGATTTTGACGTTCTCCCAAACAGGAACACAAGCAGTAAAACTAATGGCAAACCATTTTTCATGTAGTTAAGGCAACCTATCAATAACATCCTACATTCAGTTAAAGGAAGTTAGTCAAACCTCAGACCGCCTCAAAAGTGTGGCCAGTACTACAATCCACTCTTTGAACTTCACAGAGCACATATGAGACAAAAGGAACTCTGCATCTAAACGACTTTGCAACGTTCCCATCTGAAGCTGATGATTCAAAAGAAACAAGATTATCAGTATGAGTATTAAGTTCAACAACAGTTGTAGCTAAACATGCCTTAAGAATGCATATCAGCAAACATATTAACAGAAATACATCTAAAAAAGAAATTCAAGCACCATTTGAGAACTCATTAGCATAAGTCAAAAGTTATTACGTGAACTGGAACATCTACAGACATAATTAAGGGAACACTAATAAAGCATGAAACCAAGAGATTGAAATTGATTTAAGATAATTTTCTTAACACAGAGATCAATAAACTCATAACTTGATAATGAAGTAGAAACTTCTCATGTTCTCTGGAGACAAAATGCCCCAATACATCCCCAACAGAAGAACCCTTGTGATGCAAAAGCTTAAAATAGTTTATGGACATAATTCACCCTATCATCCATCTGATATGAAACATCTAACATGATAAGGATACATTTGTGGCATTCTAAATGTCGTTGACAAGCAATACTTGTTTGTACCTTCTGCCCGATAAGTTCAAAGCCTGAAGCAAAATTGTCCAAACGAGCACTTCCATATCTTTCTCGCTGCAAGTATTCCTGCAAGACATTTATATCACATGATCTGTTTTTAATAACATAATAGGATACAATCTAAAATGTTTGTCAATCATACCACGAGATCAAACTGCGTGCCCTTCACAAACGCAACAAGCTTTGACAGTTCTTTTCCAGACATCAAATAGCTTGCATGACTTTCTAAAATATTCTTAACAGAAGCAACATGTGCACTCGGCTCCTTAAATGAACTGCTCCAAAAAAATTATAAGAATCAAGGGATAAAGTAAGTGAAAATCTCCTTCCATCATCAACACCAGAATCTTAGGTGCCAATTTTAGCTAAAATAAAACAAGGAAGTGACACTAATTAATGTAGCTACATCTACCCTTTGGACTCCAAAGTTTGCCTCCGGTAACTAGAGGGAAACAGAAAATATCCAAAGAATCTAGGAGATAGCTTCTCAGAATCAGTGGTTGTGGGTTCATATTCCCGTCCAGATCTGAGAAGAAACCTCACCTGAAAACCAAGCAAAAAAATGTGAATAGTTCACATGAAGAAGACAATTATATTGTTAAAGAAACATGATCGACATCAAAGTTCATACCAGTTCCCCTGCCAGTTCGTATAAAGACTCATCCAATGTTGCCTGGGCAAGTGGAGAACACATGTGAGGTCAAAGAAGTCCAAACTTAATGATGTCACAGAAATTTTGACTTTAGCAAGCATGTGTTCATTTCATTTTCCATTTGGAAATAAATTGAATTAAAGCTCATTGAGATCTTAATAAAATTTGAAGTGCCTGGGACCAAATATCATTTATCCTTTACCCAGTCAATCTTATGTTTTACAGACGACAAATGTCATGGAAATTGTCACAAAGAACATCCATAACGGCCATCCAAAACAGTGTGTTTTGTCACAAAGAACATCCATAATGGACTTCATTAAACTTTTTCTTTTAACATTTGTAACTATATCTGCAACATTTTCTGCCTAGTTAATTTCTTCAGCAGGATAACAAAACAATATATAAATCCAGGGAAATACTTCAATACATTACATGGATTAAAAGCCAAGATTCATTACATCTGCACGTGATTACCTGCAACAAACGCAATGCACAATATTGACTTACAGCTGGACTTTCAAGCTTAGCAATTACCTGCAGCAAGAAGCATGTTAAACAAAGACGTTCAAATGTACGACTTCTTCAGAGATATTGCGCAAAGTTCTCAACACAAACTAAAGTAGCCCCAGACCCCTCCTACAAGAGGGAAACTTCGAAGAGATATACAATTTATAGCCGAAGACGAGATGGAGATTGCAGACAGAAATTTGAAACTCAAAGAAGGCTGCAACTCTTACTAGTATATAGCAAGCGGCAGTTCGATACCATCTGCTTTGGAAGCATTCCTCAAATAGCCTAAATATAGAGAAAAAACAGCTAATAATGGAGTTCGACACAAGCAGAATTACGTTTCTACAATCTATGATCTATCTAATAGGCTTTTGATACACATCAAAGCTGATGTTTTGTTAAAACTCATTCAGTAATGTCATACAAATTAAGCAATAAATTCTTTTACATACTCAGTCGATCTCCCGGCAGCAGCAAATAAATCTGCCCAATGCCGGCCATCAGTCTTTCTTGCAACACTAACGACGACGTCAAAGTACTCCGGAAAATTTTTAATCAAATCACATGTCTTATCCAGAAGTGAGGAATTTGTTGAATGGTTGGGAATCACACTCTGATTCTTGCTCCTGTAAAAGAAGATGCATATTTTACTACTATGATGAAAATATAAGGATGATTTCGGGGTTAGCAGAGGGAGAAAAAAGAGCTAAGAGAAGATTGTCAGATCAATGTCATAAAAAATTAGTGACTACCTCAAGAACAAACTTCCAAATTCCATCAAAAGATGCATTCCAAGAAACAACATTCAACAAAAATTAAACTCAACCTCATTTTATATAAGGGTTTTTTCTCAAAAATAGTACTATTAGAGTCAACTGGGTTTTTCTTTAACTATGATTTTCTTAATTCTATACATCTAAAATCATTAAATTTTAAAAGTGTGATTCTTACTTCTTTTTGTATAGCTTTTAAATATGTGAATTGTATTTTAAATAGGGAAATGGGCCTCATATACCCCTCAACTTTATGATTTAGAGCTAATATACCCCTGGTTATAAAAGTGGGTCATATATACCCCTACTGTTATAAAAATGGTTCACATATACCCCTATCGTTACAAAAGTGGCTCACATATACCCTTTTATCTAACAAAAGTGGGAAAAAAATTAAATTAATTTTTTGATTTTTAATTTTAAAAAAACTCATGTAGGGATATATATGATCCTTTTAACACATGATTTTATTTTTTGACTTCTTTGATTATCATTATTTGAGTTTTTTATTTTATTTTATTTTTTCTTTCATTCTTTAGTGTAAAATATGAGAAATAAAGAAAAGAAGCGTGAATGGAAAAAGAGAAAAAAGTAAGGAAAAAATTTTAAACTAATTTTTTCCAACTATATTGTAATTTTTTTTGTTATCTGTAAAAAAAAAAATTGGGGCATATATGATTTCTTTTACAAGAAAATTAGTGAAAAAATGAATTTGACCATCAAAATAATAAATTCAAATTAACCGTTAATCAAAGAAGCCAAAAAAAATACGTGTGAGAAGGATCAAATATACCCCTAGATGAATGTTTCTTTTAATAAAAAAAAAATTAAAATAAATTAAAAATTGATTTTTTCACTTCCATTAGAGAAAAATGGTATATGCGAGCCATTTGTATAACAATAGGGGTATAACGAGGGGTATATCAGATCTAAATGGCAAAGTTGAAGGGTATATCAGACCCTTTTCCCTTTTAAATAACTAAAGCATTGATGTAAAATTCGCCCAAGTTGTTTCGGAACCGGAAAAAAGAAGACTGTTGATCCTTGGTACTCCATAAGTGTTCATTATGAATGGGTTGGAGGGAGACGGACGACTAGAGCAAGATATTATTACTGATTCAACAATGTTTCCACAGAAGCTTCCTGAATATCAGAACTCTGATTTCGGGAAAAATATCCATGATGAAAAGGTCAGCAGGAGTACTTTGGAGTTTGGATAGCAAGTGATAATCTTACAAATTATATAATTGGTAAAAATTACCCAGAAATGTCGGCTTCAAACACAGTAAAAAGGAGCCACTCTAAGCAGTGCGAAAAATGTGGCTTCTCTGCTGATAATTGTGCCAATCTTAGAGCTTCTTCCTTTTTATCCCTCTGCCAAAAAAGTAAGAGACGTCATCCCAAAAAATGAAGTTCGTTAATTCTGTTTCATGTAAATCCTCGTGGTTAACAAACTATAAAGATTATAGTAGAGTCACGGAAATGAATGCTTATTCAGATAAAAACAGAGACTCCTAAAACACACACAGAAAGACAAAAAGAAATAAGAAAACATGGATTTTCCAAAAAAAAAAATTCTACCAAAATATGGATACTCGACATGAACTGTAAATGTTTACAGAACACATAGAACATGAATGCCAACTAACAGGTGCATGGATTAGGATCATGAACGATTAAATGCATAAACGTCCACAAATTAAGCAGAATAAAATCTTCTTACAACAGAATAATTTTACTTAACATTTTGTCAAATAAATAAGAAGATTGCTGCCTTATCATGAAAAGTTGTGTACTTGTGACTTCTCTTATCGAAAATAGCATTTTTTAAAATATTCTTATTATCAAGTATAAGTATTAGTATTTTCATTCATAAACATGGCCAAACTGGCCGTATACAATGGGTATACCAAAAAGTAAAAAATTTACAAAACAAGATTCTCTACAAACTCCACCCAATCTAACTGGGAACTTTCTGTTTACACCAAAAGAAAATGAGGGATCAGAGACTACTCCTCAACTAAGAGAAACTTGACTCTACTCCTTCAAAAGCTCTCTTATTTCTCTCTCCAAACAACCCACATTAAACCAAGCGGAACCACGTTCCAAGCCCTTCGTCTTCTCCTCCTTCTCCCGCTCTACCAACTGAACATCAACTCCTTCACAGTATTTGGCATTGCCCAAGGGGTGCCAAACCACCTAATTATATCCCAACATAATCTCATTGGTTAGCCCACAAGGTATAAGAAGATGATCGACGTCCCCACCCGCCTCCTTACACATGTAACATTAACTGACAGAGATAACCTTCCACTTTCATAATCACCCCTCTAGTAGCTAGCCACGTGAAAAAGCACACATTTCTCAGCACAATTGGAACCCATTTGCATTACATGGGAAATCAGACTCCGCCCTAATCAAAAGTTTCTCATAAGAACTTCACAGAGAACACTCCATCAGTTCCTAGGGCCACCACCAACCATTGAGGCTATCCATCGGATTGACTTGCATATGAGGCTAGCAATCTTTGAAATCCACTCAATTTCCAATCTTGAAAATCCCTTCTAAATCAAAAATCACACTTATAACTCGATAAAATAAAAAACTATTCCTCAAGTGCAAAACGTTTCATCTTGTGGTACTTCTCATTTTCTACATATCTAATAATATTTTTAAATATAAATTAATCATCATAATTCACAGAAAATACCCCAAATAGCTCTGAATAAACAAAAGAAAGCATTCAATTAGGGTTGGAAGAATTTCATGATTTGATTTGGGACAAATTATAATGAATGCTGAAGACCATTATACTATACTGTCATTTAATAGAAATTAAGTAATTACAATCGTACAATTTTTAAATTTCTAGCACATTGTAAATTGAAAAATGAACTTGATGGAAGCACATAATGGGTGATGTGGTTTCTTTTATTTCTTTGCTTTGGTTTTAACCATCCGATGTCTGAAATCCACTGGCACGTCTAATTCAAATGTGTGCCATAGAAAGCCCACTATGGGGTGGGGGGTAGCACTCCTTACCAAGGAGGACTCCATTCCCCCGGCTCACACCCGGGGTAATGCAATTTCATGGTTACGTACCATTACTCCTCTCTCTCTCTCTCCCTCAAAGCACATAATGGGTAATGCAATTGCGTTGTTAAATACTATTACTCTGTCCAAAAAAAAATGTAGCACATGACACTTCTCCATATAGAAAATCAAAAGCAGTGATTTGACAGAAATGTCACCATCAGCTTCCTTGGAGAAAGATATTCTATTTCTTTCTTAGTTTAGAATTCAAAAAATAATCTCCACTAATGAAAGATGACCTGTTTCCAAACTTCCACCTTTTTATCAATGAAAAGATATTCCATCAGTTGTCCCACTTTACCCTTTGAATGTAAGTAACAACGGCAAGGTACCTGTAGAAGATGTCGAAGTAGGCAATGCAAAATAGTCTGAGCTTGAGGTGATGGCTCAAAACATGAAAACTCTGTACATGCGGAAAATGACATTCTCTGGGAGACACCAACTACAACTCCATCGTTTGGAAGCAAACCAAGAGGATAAACCTCACGATCAAATTCCAGCTCCGGATCCAACTACAAGTTCACACCGTATATTCAAATAAATGAAAGAATTGTAGATGCAATTCTAGACATAAAAGGAAAGACAGGTCATAAGATTTTAGGTGTGTGCATGATAATAAGTTCTTTTTTTAAAAAGAAATTATGCGTGATGGTAGTTAATGATCTGGGGCAATATATGATAAGCTAAGATCATAACTGGTGGTGCGGTAATGCTAACTATCTGTGGACCTTAGTTTGGTCATAAACTAAAGATAATCAATAGTAATACTCTGATGCTTAATCCTGCAAACGATGAATCATAACTCTCTAGGAAAGAAGTATATCCATGCAGGTATTTCAATTCTCTCAAATGGCATCATGAAATGATCCATTATTTAAACTTCAATCCAGGTTCCACCCTTCAGCTATAATACACTCGGGACTCCACTGTTTTTAACTTTAATTAGACCCTAAGTGTTTGACCTTCAGAAATGCTTAAGCACTTCCAATTTCCCAAACAACCTATACTAGAATATATCTCGGCTTCTTTTTACTTCCCCTGATCTTATTAATACTGACAACTTCTCCTTAATCTTTTCTCCCAACACCTCCCCCTCAAGAGAAAAGAAAGAAAAGGGAAAAGCAAGCTTTTCACATACACCAGTGCATATCATAACTGACCAAAGGCTATATTTCTTGAATCATTCAAGAGCTACTAATAACTGAAATATGGACAATTATAGATAGTGTAAAATCAAAGACAAAAGACTCTGTGGACTCTAGCAATAACATCTTGAATACCTGCAAAAAATCCTCTTGCTTAAAAACATCAGCACCAGGGGATGGATACCAAACCTGTACTAAGGAGCTTTTAACCAGTATATACATCAGACTTGTAAGGTAAGTACGAATTTTATAAAAAAACTCTTACTGTTAAAGAAAACTGTTACCTGCATTCCACGGTGGCCATAGTCTAACCATGAAACTTCCTCAATCAAGCTTGCTTTCTCCTCTGACTGACCACAGGTAACCCAAAACAACTCTACAGAATCCGTGAGTGTTCTTTCTCTCCCCTCATCCAAATCAAGAAGTGAAAGCTCTCCATTTGTCCTTAGTATTAAGCATCTGAAAGTACAAGCACTAGAAAATGACAACAAGGTCCTAAAGCACATATCAGTACACATCGAGACTAGCATGCAGCAATGCAGGGTCCAACTCAGAGATGTAAACATTCTGCAATAAGTACATACCGGGTAGGCTCTCGGACTGACAGATCCAAAGAAGTGGACAGGCCACCATTTCTTGCAACGCCTTCTCTTGGGAGCTGATCAGGAATAAAACGCATTGATGCAGGATGGCTCTTTGCAGTCATGATTGATAGCTCTCGTACTGTAGAAAGCTGTTTGTCATGTTATCACTTAAAAACGTATGACAGACACAATACTCTTATTCAAAAGAAATTGTGATATATATCTTGAGCTGTAAAATGCAAAAGAGACTTTGACTCAGTTTTATAGAGCATATACTCCAAGGAAGTTTCACCTGTAAATTGGGAGAACTCGAAGGTGTTAGTTCACCAGATAACTTCACATGGTAAATATGGACATCAAAAGGTCGGTAAGTGACAAGAAGATAATCTTGGTACACATCCATGACTATAGGTTTGGTAAGTAAAGGTTTCCGACATAGAAGTGAACTCTGATCAAGGTGATATCTGGGATAGAAAAGTAATTCATACCTGCAATTCCAATCAAAGTTGAACAAGTGCTGTTAAAAGCTATTTTTAAGAACCCTCTAGATACAATCCAAAAGATCCTCTCTTTTTTTGTTTTAACATAGAATCTAAAAGATTCAATCTACAACTGGAAAGCTATGTTGGTCCTTAAATCAGAAAAATGACCCTCTCACTCCTTAAAAATACTGACCATATATTCAAACAGAAGCAGAGACAAATAGAGGACTCCTGCAGCAAACACTTGAGATATAGAAGTGTTAACAATATTTGATGCAGTCTCGATGCATCTATCTGACCATAAGAAATTTCTTGTGAGCACAAGGACATCCAGCTCACATACTAGCTGTCTCTTGACACCAAACAGATCACGAGCCATTTAGTAAAACATCATTTATCATTCAACATTCAAGGGTATGTAACTTGGAGCTACTGAATAGAATGTCACTCCACCCAGACCGCACCCTTTAGTGGCCAAGCTAACATATCACCAAAAAAGGTAGCTGCTTATCCAACTAGATGCATATGAAGTTCTTTAGTTTTCAAAACATTCCTGATGTTTTCCAGTTATGATTACCATTTATTCAACTACCCATCACTCATCAAGATTTTTATGCCAAGAGATGTTTTCCTTTACTGCTAGAGGCTCCCTGATTGATAATAATTATCTCACCCCTAAAATGCATTGCTATCTAAGAGCAAACCAAACACACAGTAGTTTCTTAATAAACCAGGTCAAACATCAGAACAGACCTTCAAATTCAGAAAAGCCAACGCCAATCAGCGGTAAAGTGTAAGAGAATCCAATATACGAACATACATTTTTTGTACAAACATACCTTGTGTAAAACATAATAACAAATGTAAATTGCTCATCGATCCTCATAGAGCATAAGTTGATGCTGTTTAAAAGTATTAGCTAATGCACATAGATAGCTCACCCGTCAGAAGAATCATCATAGTTGCAGACAACAACAATCTTCCCAAGCCATAACAAGCCTCTGCACTGGATCTTTTGTTCCTGCGTGACATCTCCAAAAACTCTCCACTTTTTCAATCTTATGTCATATAAGATCAGTCCATGAAGGCCAGCAGCTGCTAAGTACATTCCATCCTTGCTAGCAGCCACATGTTGAACTGGCCAATTCTGAGAGATGTAGGAAACCTAGCGGAGAGTTGAACTACATTAGAAATATACTGTCTCAACAAAGAAAAACAAAAGCAATATAAAAATGAATAAACCATACTGATCACTAAATATAACTCTTAACTGGTAGGCTAAGATGCAAGAGTTTTAGTTCATCAGTATCTTCTGACTGCACAACAAGCAATCGATCTTCACCATAGATTACTTGTCGGACATAAGTAGTCCCAGAGACTCCTCTGTTCAGACAATACTTTCCAAAAGAGAATGCAACTATTCTCTCTGAAGATCCTTCCTCAATAGCATAAAGCCTGTATCCATATTCATCCCAGTTCATCAACGAGGTACCGCTCATCATAGGTTCATATTTACATTCCTGATTTCGCTTGACCACTGGAGAAGATGCAGAACTTAAGCCAATTTGACGAATGGTGGACATCAAGCGACAGCCAGAAACAGACCAAACTGTTAGCCCTCTTAACTTCCACCCAACTGCAAAAGCTGAATTATCAGGTGTCCAAGCAACACAACTGACAGCACCAGTGTCCTCTACTGAATATCTGCAGAAGAATTGCAGGTTATTGAAAGTCGGGGAAGTCCTATATTTTTTTATTAGTGTTGCAATTTTCCTCATACAGAATCTTCCATCACCTTCCTTTCATTCTAAGAAGATGAAGCCAGAACTAAAGAGCCAGTACTACTCTAAAACATCTCAAAATCATACCAACTAGGTAGGATATTTTCATTTCAATGATTCATAGTGATGACTTTGCTTCAACACTAGTTCTGCTAACTGCCAAAATTTCATAGATATATGCTTCACATGGTTTACACAGGAAACTATTTCTGACAAGGGCATATAGGCACAAATTAATCATTGGTTAGACCATTGATGGTAAAACTGAAATAATCCCCTTTGGTGGGCACTATGATCACAGATATAATTGTCTTACACAGATGCTTCTTAAATTTTACTTTCTACGCACCAGAAAAAGAAAAGTTGAATAAACTTAAAATATTAACGTTTGAAGTTAAAATGTATATTCCCCAATACTATGAGAAAAACAGGTTCCTTAAAACACAGATCTTTCTTTTTTGTGTGTGTCACCTTGAGCAGACATGATCTTCTCTGTACCATTCCAATTTTATTGGATGTCCCTAGAGGATCACAGATCATTATAAAATTTAGTTGCCGCATACTAGTACTTACTGACATAATCATCCATTATCAAAAACTAACAAACACTTCAAAACAAGACGCAAACATAAATAAATGAATTTAGCTTGGGACAAAATAATCAAAAATGCAATTTGCACTAAAGGGTTCTCTTATAAGCAACCGATTGTGCCTGTCTTTTCCAAAACTTGGATGTCAAGTTGTCAACAGCAAAAGCTTACCCCCAATCATACAGAGAAACAGAACGCAGAAGCGAAGCAGATTCTGCAATGTCATACAACTCAACAACACCTCTTCTGGTACCAACAGCAAGGAGTTGTTGATCTGAAGCAACTGCAGAACATACAGCATCACCAGAGCCCAGTTTCTTTTCAGCTTTGATAGACTCCATTTGCTTCAGACCCTTTTTGCTCACAGAACATAAGACCAATTGTCCATCAGAAAATAGCACAACAAGCAACCTTAAGGGTAAGGAGAACTCCAAATGGATCACAGCAGAGTTTTTCGACAAATGATGACTGAATTTAGAAGAAGATAAACTCCCGCCAGAAGCAAAACCATTTTCCAAGGAACTTGCTAGTTTAGGAACCCCACTGCCATCATGAGACTGAAAATCAAGATCAAAGGCA
Source organism: Solanum dulcamara (assembly GCF_947179165.1). Classification (NCBI taxonomy): domain Eukaryota; kingdom Viridiplantae; phylum Streptophyta; class Magnoliopsida; order Solanales; family Solanaceae; genus Solanum; species Solanum dulcamara. The sequence goes on along the minus strand of NC_077243.1, from coordinate 79,086,690 downwards.
TCAAAGGCCCCACAAAACTGCAATACAACAAAAAAGTATGAACAAACATTTCCAACATTTTCTGCTGACTGAAATGAGCAACTACAGACTTCAATTTAAATAAGTAGACATAAAAAGAAATGTCAACAAAAAATTTCACATTAATGTGCTACACAATTAAGACATTCACAAAGAATTACCTCTCCCTTCCAGGATATATTATACAGAGATCCATCAGAAAGCCCAACTATCATATGTTTCTTGTCACAAACTACATTGCTCCTGCAAGCCACATATGCAGGGAATAAACTATGTGTTTCAGCTGAGATCAATAGACGACAAGTTAAAGAATGAAGAAATGAATCTGGCATGAAAGACATGAATGGAATTATCTTTCCCTTCTCCACAAAATAAACTGCCAGTGAAACAACACAAAGTTGCACAAGTAACAAAGTACAGACAGAATAGGAACTCAGGCTCTCAATATGGTAACAAATGAAGATAAACTATACGTGACAATTTAAACTACGAGCCAAACTAGTCCTACTTAATTGACAACTTAAGCTACAAAACCAAAATAATCTTTAAGAAAGTCTAATTCTAAAATACTGGAGAAACACAGGATTCACCAACTTCTTTTGTCATTCAAGATCAACAACAGGATCGGACTCAACTGGTCTTAAAGTTCAAACTCACTGGTTTTTCCTTTTTACAGAAGTTTCTTTATTTTGATGAAGTAAGATGATTTCATTAAAAGCATCAAGAAGATGCATATTGTACAAAAGAGTGAGCTCAAATCTTTAAAGGCAGTTTAGTCTTCCATTACTTTCCAAGGCCATCTGTCAATGATTTCATTTGATGGACGTAGATGAGTATAAGCTGCCTTTGCAGAAGAGAGACCATTTCTGAGAGACAGTGGAGTCTTGATTTATAAGCTGCCTTATGCTGTCAGCTACACTTTCCATTACAAGAAGCCTTGTAATTTGGCAAGTAGAGTTAGAAGCTCTGGAAACTCCCAGCCCTGCAAGCCCCTCCTGAATTGAATGAGCCAGCAATTGTCTTGCCAATACTGAGAGACAGTGGAGTCTTGATTTTGGGCTATCTGATAGAGGTTAGGAAAATCTAATATTAGTATGGAGCCTTCAGACATTTATCTTTCCATGATCTTTTGTTAATGTCATTGCCCAATTTGAAGTATGAGTTAGAGAAAAATACACACCATAGTTTCCTGATGCTCTTCCATGGCTCAACTCCATATGGATTCCTGGTGAGCAAAGTACACCAATGATTCCGGGACCAGGCTTAGACCTGACCACCACTTTCCATAGTGGATTCTCCTCCTGGTTGAACCTCCAGAACCATTTCATCAACAGACATTTGTTGTGGATGCAGAGGTCCCTAATTCCCAGGCCTCCTAATTTGTTTTGGCAAGATGACCTTTGACCATTTAGCTAGGTGAAATTTATGGCCCTTGCTGCCCCCTTCCCATAGGAATGTTATCCTGATTTTGTCCAGTTGCTTCACTACTTCGCTGGGGATTGGAATAAGGGACATCAACTATGTAGGGATGCTGTCCAACACACTATTGATCAGTGTCAACCATCCTCCCATAGAGAGGTATTGCCTCTGCCAAGAAGCAAGTTTCTTTTCAAATTTTTCAATAACTCCATTCCACACCTCCGTTGATTTATATTTTGCCCCAAGTAGAAGCCCAAGATAAGTGGTGGGCAATGTATCAGTGCCACAACATAGGATTCCAGCTAGCTCATCCAAATTTGTGACTTTTTTTTTTTAATTTGTGACTTCATTGACAGGAAAGATAGAATCAATGCTACCATTGTCTATGCTATTTCTTTGAGAACCAAGATCGTCTATGCTATTATTTAAGGAAGAGGAGCAACTTTCATGCAGCCCTTGACAAAGTTTGTCAAGTTTTCTGCCTCAATCTCATGAATTCTACTAATAAAATGAGAGAAACGGTTTTCCTCCACTCTCTACTCATTATTTCATGTCTTATATCTTTCTATCACATACTACTATTCCTACAGGCCACAGTTACACATGTGTACATTCTGTTTATTTGATATATCATTTTATTTAATTTATAAATTGTGGTAAGGATTTTATATGTTATTTTACAGGAGTAAGAAGTATAATAAAATCATACTAAAGACTTTTGCAAAGTTCTAGCAACTGTTAGTCTCCCTTTAGAAACTAGCAGAGAGAGTTGAGCATCCTTTATATAGTTTGATGGAGACAAATTTTTCATCCAATTGCATTTGCACTTTGCAATCCTCACGTCTCATATAAATGTCTATAGTGAACAAAAAGCAAGGGAAGAAGGATTTTTTATCTTTTTGGGTTTCCCAGCGGGTGTCTTGTACCCTCATTGGAGCCCGACTAAATCTGGATTCATGCTGGGATGTCCCACATTAGGAGGTAAAGCGCTCCCCCCTAACAAAGACGACTCCATTCCCGGGGGGACTCGAACCCGAGACCTTTGGTTAAGGATGAAGGAGTACTTACCACTCCACCACAAACTTGTTTCATGAATCAAGGAAATAATAGAAACCTATCACTTGTTGATGGTGCGGAAAGAGTATTACAACTATCATCAGACAGCGGTATACCATTAATAATAGTTACATACAGAGGAACAGAACATCACTGGGGACTCTTACAAAGCTCCTTATCACCATTCAGGATATATATTGAATTGTCAAGATTCAAGACCAAAACTCAATAGTCAATACTGTGAAAGAAACTGCAATATCAAGTTGAGTGGGCTGAAAGGGCTCTGTTTTGACGGCGTGGCACTGATTGGATAATGACATTTCACTGGACGATGATAAGGTGGTTATTGAACATTTGATAAAGCTCTATCTGGAAAGTGATATTGCAGTGTGGCCCTTACGAATCAATGATTGAATTGAACAGTGATGCATCATTGGACCCGACGGGGTGCCTTGTCTGGAGAGATATGCCACTGGACAACCTGGAGAGGTGTCTTTAGGCTACGAGGTGTTAACTAGAGAGATTTGCCGCTGGGAAATGTAGTGGATTAGAGAGTGGCAAGCCGTTGGAGGGAAACGTGTCACTAAACCATGAGAATGATGTGTCATCTAACATGGTGCTGAATGAACAATGACATGTGAGCTAACTGGATGCTTATGTGACATGTGCCTTCTATATGATGCCCGAAAGGGGTCAGAATAGTTGCCAAAAGAGACAGAAATGAAGTGGTCTACCGAAACAACATGAAGAAGAGCAATGCAATCAGAACAGTCATTGAAAAGGAAGAATGGTCACTGAAAAGAGACGTGTGTAATGCCGGATCAATCACCAACAACAAAAAAAAAAGCATTTTTGTCAGACTAGCGGTGCACTTGCCCACCTGTATGTGTTAGCTACTAGAGCTCTAATATCATGTGAAAAGAAAAAGTAAAACCAAGACAAGTGAGCTAATGATGTCTCCTTCATTTGAAGAAAACTTTTATTGAATTGGTCATCAACATAACATAAGAGGAACTCCTTATATAATAGTCTCAATTTACAGACGATAAGGCAAGTAATTATACATGAAACAATGTAAGTAACCATTCTCCTATAATTAAATAGAGAATGTTCTAAAATTTCATTAAAATATTCTACAAAATGCTATGATTCAGATACAATTAATTCGGAAATTTCTAGACTTTAAACACATCTAACCTAGAGCTCGTTTGGATGGGCTTAAAAAAGTAACTTTTATGCATGAAGTATTTTTAGAACTTTGAAGTGCTGAAAGTTATTTTTATAAATAAGCAGTTGAGTGTTTGGATAAAAGTGCTTAAATGAGGAAAATGATGTGAATTTTAGGGTTAAAAGAATAAAAAGGGTAGTTTGGCAATTTAGTTAAAATAAAAGGGATATAAAAGTAATTTTCATGGTCAAAGAAAATGACTTTAAGCACTTAGAAAAAAAAAGGTAGGAATCCTAACTTTTCATTTTTGACTGAATTTAAGAACTTTATGGCTTGAAGTTAGCATTAAGCAAACACGTCCAAAAGCTAAAAAGGGATTTTAAGTTGGTTTTGACCAACTTAAAGCCCATCCAAACGGGCTCCTAATAATTACATTAATTTTCTAGAATTTCAACACAAAAAAGAGGCAATGTAATCACAGTTACATGTTACATGTTACAGTTATTCGGGGCTAAAGATGAATATGGGATGGAAAGACGCTAAAGCCTACAAACGAACAAAATTACTAGAAGCCATTTATTGAAGTACACAAAAATAAAATGCACAACGAAATCCCAGGGCCAAGCAATTCAGCAAAAAATCTTAGATCCAACTAGCCTTTCTTTTGGGAATCTAACATAGTTATATGAGATTAAGTGATTATTAACTCCACTATCCTCTAGGTCTTGCATCATCATGACATCCCCTTCTTTTTGACAGTTACATCAACATGAGATCTTTTAGAAATCAATTTAGAGATATGTAGCTGTTTACATATATGAGCAGATTATTTCAGCCCCTGTTATGCATTAGCCCTACCTCTCAAAACTCAATAAGATATTTTTTATAAGAATTTCAGTAAGATACTTTGACATACAGAATTAAATAATATCAATTGTTGAATAGATATAATACCTTTACGGCTTGATAAAAATGTAAATAACAACTTAAAATGCCATTATCCCAGAGGCTCCTTTTGAAATATAAAAATCCACGATAAAACCAGAGGAAATGTCAAGCTCCTATGTCTGGTACAAATTGCTACAACCAACAGCATGCAAATTTGACTATGCAGTACCAACAAACGTTAGACTTCATAACCAGTTGGACATCTGGTAGCTATTGAGAAAATAAGGTACTTTTAGAAAATATGTCTGATCTTATGCATTTATCAAAATAAAATAAATGAAACAATTCTCATCTCATGGACATCCAAAGACTTTCTTTTTATTTAAAGGTAGGAAAAATCCGAGGTTGAAGGTTACAGCTTGAGATAAAAATTACAAATAATCAAAAAATAGGAAAAGGGCAACTTACATTGTCAAGTTTCCGTTAGCAAAAGGCACATGTTCATTCAAGAGCAAAGTTATGCTTGCTAGAAACAAACCAGTTGGTTGTTTGCCTCCAATTTGTATTTTCCTTTCTGTAAATTGGACCTTCAGAATGTGTAGATAGAAGGAAGAGGTCTGCCACACAAAGAAAGTTAGACGAAGTATAAAAAGGTACTCATTGCTTCACACGATTCAAAGAAACTCTAACTTCTCAACATCAGAAATGGGTGCAACAAACAGTAACAGTCTTCAAATGTCAGCAATTAATTTTAGGATTTAAGTTAATATTTTACACTCCCCAGACCCCACGTTGTGGGATTTCACTGGGTTGTTGTTGTTGTTGTAAGTTAATATTTTACACTATCATTATATTTAACATGATATTTACCCTCAGGTTTTCAATCCACAAATGCCATGGACAATTGAATTGATAGTGTATAAATTTGAACGCAATTTTCCAAGAAAGCTCAGCAAGCAATTTACTTCTCAAGTGTCCATAGAAGTATAGCAACTCTTACAAGATAAATCAAATAGTAGAACATCTTAAATTATTGTTTATGGGTGTGAAATCATCAGCTTTCACATTTTCCATAACTCCTGGACAATACACTATGTAAAAGCACTTGGGATCCCTAGACCATTCCGTTCTTAAGATGCAAATGGACATTGTGGAGCACAATTTTCAGCTTAAATGCCAAAATTGTCAAATTTACCCCCGAAAAAAATCAACTTTAAACAGGCTACTCTACCAAACTTAAATTATACATAACACTGATAAAAGGACTCCCCCAATCAACTATTCAAACCATGTGAGGTTGGTTATATGAATATTCTCTTTTCATTCTGCTCTATTCGGGCACACTACATTACAAAGACATCATAATCCCAATCAACGTATACTTACAAGAACTGCAATCAATTTAGTATCAGGACTCCAAACAGCTCGCAAATTCTCGCCTTTCTTCTGAATCGAATCCGAGCTTCTCCTGTACTTGCCCAATCTCACTCTATGCTGCACCCAATTCAAAACCCAAAAGAAATGTGAGAAATTAATCAACACCCAGTTCAAAGCAACATAAAAATGTGAAGAATTCCCATCAACCAAAGCGAAATTCTCCAACAAAAAAAATTGATCAAAGTCTGACCTGTGAGGAGGACCATAGTTCAAGATGAGTAGGGAAAACCACAAGCAATAAACGATTGATGACTTTGAGGTACAAAATTTGCTGCGAAGAAGGGCATGGCCCTGATTCCATAGGGATGACCTGTGGCCATCCATATGCCATATACATCTTCTTCAAAATTTAAGCGAAATACTCCTGAACAGATGATAATTTAGTTTTCGAAGGTTCTCAATCTGGAAAAATTATGAGAAAAAATGCAGATCAAAGTTTGCGAGAGAGCATGATTAGGGTTTTAATGGAGATCCAAATCTGGGTGCATTTGATGCAGAAAATGATGAAAGAGAGCGTCAATGTGATGGGACCTCCCTTTCAGTAGGGCTGGGCGTTCGGTATTCGGTTCGGTATTTTCAAAGTTTGGATTCAGTAATTCGGTAATCGGTAATTCAAAGTATTTACCAAATACCGAACTTTCAAACTTCGGTTCGGTAATTCGGTAATCGGTAAATCAAAGTTCGGATCGGTACGGTATTCGGTAATACCATATTGAAGTCGAACTGTCGAAGTCCACACGGAATATGTTAGTATATCATATTCACAATAGCAACAATAAAAGATGTAAAGATTTTTAATAACAAACTAAACAATGGATCGAATACATTCTCAACTGAAATACCAGGCTTTTGGGACATAATAAAAAGGACAAAACAAAGCTAAAAAGCTCCTTGACTTCAAACCTTATTTCTCTACTCGGAATGATTATATATACTGCAGAAAAATAGGCAGCAGAAGTCCTGATATTCAAAGACAAATTGTTGGAGTATCAAAATGTCTCCAACAGCTTCATAGCCGGATTTGTTGGAGTATCAAAATGTCTTTGTTCACCACTAATACTGTACAATGAAGATGACAAGAATGATCAATGACACAAGAAGGATTCTAAAGTGCAGCAGAAATATGTGTAACATGACACAAATGGGAATCAGCACTTGCTAAAGAATCAACAAATTAGAAAAGATTTCGAAATTTAACAAGTGAAAAGTTCAGGAACAAACCCAAAGGCCATGTCATCTACAACAGTTCTTCCAGTACATGTGGCTCCTCCTTCAACAAGTGTCTTGACCACGGTAGACGTCTGACTAGCAGGTTCGTGAGTCCTTGACCAGTCTGGGTTCCCAAACCCTGTCACAAATCCATTGATATCGAATCTGGACAATCAAAATTCAATTTGACTTCAGTAGTTCTAACATAAGCAAATGAATTTCGAATAGGACTCCAATAGCAACGAGACAAGTAAACGGAATATGAGAAAAGAAGTGGGGACAGAAGTGCTGCAAAAACAAGTATCCTACATCATGGACATTCACTAGATAGAGATAGCTTTTTAGAAACTTTATCAAGAAATTTGAGAAGGCCCCTGTTAGGCTCTCCATCCCAACATATAAATCAGCAGTGGTAACCCAAAACTGATGAAGACAAAATTGTCAGCATACAGAACTATGTAATTTCCGGAATCTAGTTGAAGCAAGACTACTCATTTCAGCCAACAAGGGCAGAACGCAAACCTCACACTCAAGACGGCGTGAAGTAGTGAAGCTGAATGCGGCGTGAAGCTGATGGCGGCGTGAAGCGGTGAAGGCGTGAAGAGCTGAAGGGCTGAAGGGCGAAGGGCCGACGGCGGCGTGATTCGTGAAGAAGAGGAACTGAAGTGAAGAAGAACAGAAGAACATAGGGAATTAGAGATTTATCATTTAGGATGAATATAAGAATATTGAATACTGAAAATTGAAATGGGTTAATTCATTGGGCCTGTAGGTTAATGTTAATGGTAAAATTACTCATTTACACATGTTATATTATCATATTTATTAATATTTTCAACTAATTCGAAAAATATCAAAAATTCTTATTTTTTTTATTTTCTCGCTCTTTTATTGATACATCACTTTTACCTTATATCAGTTACCTAAATTCACTCATATTCTTCAGCCTCCTCGGCAGTTTCTTTTTTTCCAATTTCAGTCCATCTATTACTCAATTTCAAGCATCTAAGGTATATTCAAGTTTTTCTTTTAATGGTATCTCACTTCATTCTCACCTTCTTTGATTTCCTCTATTTTCTTCTGTAATTTTTTTTTTACTCACATTGTTCACTAATACACATGAATTCCGCTCTATCTTTTAGTGTTGGTCTCACTCAGTTGAATAAAAATCAAGAAATTCTTGTTTTACTGGACGAGGTTAGATCCAAACATCGTAACGATCCATCAGTGATGGATAAACTCCGTGAGAAATTGAAATCGAAATCTCAAGTTCAACAATCACCCAAAGAAGCCGACAAGAAGATTGAAGGGGTTTCAACACACCCTAATCTCCCAAAGGTATGAGTTTCTATAAGTTTTTTTTTAATGTGATTTTTTATGAAGATTTACTGCTCCTGATGCATATAATTTTATGTATCAGATTCGTATGTATCAAGCTAACATTAGAATCTGATACATCCTGTTTTTTTTTTTTTCTAAATGTCATTTTTTAAAAGTTTTACTGATTCCTAAAACATATACTTTATGTATCAAATTCTTATCTATTTTCTGATACATTGTGTTTTTGTATCAAATGCTCATATATCAAAATTTACTACTTCTGATACATATTATTTATGTATCAGATTCTCATGTATCAAGCTTACATGAGAATCTGATACATCCTGTTTATATAATTTTTTTAAATGTCATTTTTTAAAAGTTTTATTTATTCCTGATACATCTACTTTATGTATCAAATTCTTATCTTTTTTTTGATACATCATTTTTTTGTATCGGATTCTCATTTATCAAACATTAATGCTCATGATACATCTTGTTTATGTATCAGAATCTCATGTATCAAGATATAATGCTTCTGATACATCATATTTAAATACAAAAATTAAGTTGTATTTAATCAATTTCCATGTCAATGCAGGGAATGAAATACGTCATCAAGAAGATCTCCTCGCACTCCCAAAGATTCGGCACTGCATATATGACTAATTTTATTGATGATTTCAAATCATCAATAGGTGATGAAGCTATACAATTATTTCGACAAATCATATTGGTCACTATCTAGATATGCCACCGTGCAATTTTCAAGGGCAAATCATCAAATGCCTCTTACTTCTTGAGGTCGAGCAAAAAAACAGAAAGGAATTGCATACCTCCTGGTCAAGGAGAACCGATGGACGTCGAGTAGTTTTTTTTTTAATTTTACAGTAGTAGAATGTACAATTGTATTTTTGCACCAATAGTAAATATTTTTTCTGGCTATTCAACAATTTAGCACACTTTTAAGTTTTCTAATATTTATGTATCATATTTTGATTTATCAAACTTGAATGCTTCCGATACATCTACTTCATATATCAAATTGTAATGTATCAATATTTAATGATTCTGATACATCTACATTTATGTATCAGAATCATATGCATCAATCTTTTACAACTTCTGATATATATTGTTTATGTATCAGATTGTAATGTATCAATATTTAATGATTCTGATATATCTACATTTATTATCAGAATCACATGCATCAATCTTTACAGTTTCTGATACATATTATTTATGTATCAGATTGTAATGTATCAAGATTTAATAATCTTGATATATCTACATTTATGTATTAAAATCTCATGCATCAATCTTTACAGCTTCTGATACATATTGTTTATGTATCAGATTGCAATTGATTGATATTTAATGATTCTGATACATCTACATTTATATATCAGAATCTCATGCATCAATCTTTACTCTTGATACATCTACAATCTATATCAATACAACATGTTATGTATCAACCATAATCCACTTGAAAACTAATACAACAATCTTTAAAGTATCAACCTTAATACGTCGAATGTTTATGTATCCGTTATTCTTATATATCAGATTCGAAATTACTATCAATACCAAGTAACTTACAATGACTATAATTACCAACTATCCATGTATCAATTATTGATATTCAATTACTATTTTGGTTAATTGATATATGTATCAAAAACAACTCATAATGTAAAAAACAACTATGTAGATGTAAGTACATGATCCAAATAGAATGTATCCTGGCATAACAAAATATCATTTTTCTTTGGAAATAAAATTACAACTCTTTCTGATGTGGCCTTCATGGCCACAACGACTACAAGAATTTGTGCTCGTTCTTATCTTCTCACTAGAGTACTTTTTCTTTTCTTTCTTTGGTCTTCCTGCATCCTTTTGTATCTTGGTGGCAAGACGAATTCTTTCAAAATTTCTTTCAGAACAGACCAATCTTTCTTATCTAGCATTGGAACCATTGGAAATTCATAAGTATTTGCCAACGCCTCTGGTTTGTAGTAATCAGAATAGTATGGGTGCATGCCTGTAATGTTCTTGCTCTTCAACACTACAATTGCGTGTGGACATGGTATCTCGTCTAGTTGAAACCTGCCACAATTGCATGTTTTTCTTTCAAGATACACAATGTATCTTATACCTGACTTATAAACAGAATAAAGATATTTGATGAAGCAACAACCTGCAGTAAATAATTATCACAGCTTTGTATCAACAATGATGTATCAAATACAGGAATGATGTATCAGAACTGATATATCAGGTAATACTGATAACAGGAAATACAGAACTGATGTATCCTATAGCTATGTATCAAGCAACTATGTATCAAGTAGATAACTACTTAAAAAAAATAACATGAGTGTACCTTCATTCTCGAACACTTCATTGTGTTTGATATTAGGATATCTTCGAATTTCCTACCCAAAGTATGTTTTGTATAAGTTGCTATTTCCCTATTTTTGCAGTTCCAAGCACCAAACACACCCTTTTTTGTTAGAACTTATGCTCTGTTTTTGAGTTTTCTTTCATAGTCAGATTTGTTTCTTTTTTTAAAGAAATTTTTGCCTTAATTAGCATGGTAATTGATTGAAACAATCAATCATAGCTTGAATTACGTTACTACCCATAAATAATCCAACAACATTGATTGTTTTACACCCCAAAACTGATGTATCAGCACAACAAATAATGTATCAGAATTTTTTTTAAAAAGGGGAAATCGCGTAATTTCATAAAAATGAGGGATACATCGTAATTGAGCCTTTTCAGTATGTGATTTAGGTAAAGTTTACTAATTCTAATTCATTAATTGGGCCTATAGCCCTTTATGTTTAAAAGACATCTCATTAATTGGGCTTATAGCCCTTTATGTTTAAAAAACATCTTTTAGAAGGCCCAATAGAAATAATTTCGGTATTCGGGAAATACCGAATATCGAAATCAAAACCAAAATATCAAAATATTAAATTTTGGTATCGAATACTGAACCGAAGTACCAAATACCGAAATACCGAAATAGCCGTTCAGTTGATTGTTAACATAAAATTACTCTCATCTTATCTCAAATATCCTCATTTCTAATCATATCCGTTCAGTTGATTGTTAACATAAAATTTGTACTATATTTATATCATTCGATATATTAAGTCTTTCACTTAAGATTTATTTATTTGTGGTTGTCTCAAACTCTTGGCTATTCTACAATATGTCTGTGTTTGTTTTTTAGCAAAATATAATTTGTCAACTCATGTTCATGGTTTATTTGGTTTGTCACTTTGTTTCAGATCTTCAATGATAGTGTTAAATCTTCACGGGTAAACCGATAACGGAATCGATAAAAATCAATAATCAATAAAGTTTCTATAACGATTTAGCATGTCTACAAATTGATAATCGATAAGTCAAACTGATAAACTTCAAAACCAAATCAAACCAATCAATACGCAATCCTGATCGGATCCTTCAATCTCATCCATTTTCCAATAAACCCTTGGCAGAAAAATATCATATAAGTATATATATTAGGCAACGTGCAAATTCTAAGAAGGTAAAACTAAGTTATGAATCTCCTCCATTTCAAAACAATAATATGTAAAAAGGCTTGTGTATATTCATGTTCCTAATGATTGGAAGTTGAATTCGAACTTTTAGATTACGAATTTGATATGTAAGAGTACATGTGCTAATATTATATGTAAAAATAGCGTTCATAGGTCTACTCCTCTTTGTGGAGTGCTAAAGTCAACAATCAACATAGTTACATAGACAGGACATTAAATTAGAAAAAACACTGTTTGTAATTAGTCTTGAAGACTTGATCACTAAAATCGAGACAACAATAACATATTGAGTGTAGTCTCACAAGTTGAAATTTAGAAGGGTAGGAGTGTACGCAAATCTTATCCGTATCTTAAAAATAGGGAGACTATTACCAATAGACCATCGGCTCAAGACAAAAATATACAAAGCAATCCCAAAAAAAATAACGAAAGTACACGAAACATGTAACAACAGATAGTAACAACACTACATATATTAATTAATCATAAACTCTAATTGGCTGCTAGAGAATACTTTGCTCATATGTTAATGGTTGCTTTGAGAATTTTTCTTCAGGAGATTGATATGCAATCAATTTAGTATCAGGACTCCAAACAGCTCGCAAATTCTCGTCTTTCTTCTGAATCGAATCCGAGCTTCTCCTGTACTTGCCCAATCTCACTCTATGCTGCACCCAATTCAAAACCCAAAAGAAATGTGAGAAATTAATCAACACCCAGTTCAAAGCAACATAAAAATGTGAAGAATTCCCATCAACCAAAGCGAAATTCTCCAACAAAAAAAATTGATCAAAGTCTTGACCTGTGAGGAGGACCATGGTTCAAGATGAGTAGGGAAAACCACAAGCAATAAACGATTGATGACTTTAAGGTACAAAATTTGCTGCGAAGAAGGGCATAGCCCTGATTCCATAGGAATTGCAGCAAGTGCAGCCTTCCTATGGAACAAGAAGAAAAGTGCTAGGGAAACTAAGCAGATTCAAGACATGGCAGATTCAACAAAATCTTTAAACTCATTATTAGCCTGTGCTGATCAAGAGCTAGAAAGTCTTCCTCAACAATCTCTCGACAAATCTATCAAGACACATTACGGCCAGAGACCTGATCTCAAGACTAATTACTACTATATCTTTTCATAATTTGTACTTTGTTTCCCAACTCTATCTGTTTGGTAACTAAATGAAATTCTCTTGCAGGAATATTGCTAGAAGTTAAAGGATCAAGTGTTGGAGTACTTGCCTCTGGACCGAAGACCTTGAGGCATGACGTTGCAGCCATTTGCTCATCTGGGTTGGTTGAAAATCTGCAGTTCGAGTCCATCAGCTTCACCTGGTGATTTACTCGCCCTTTCAACTCTAAGCTAGCTTAAAAGGACTCTATAAGAATGCATCAGTATCTGTGTAGATATTATGCCCTGTAATATGTTCCAGTCTTCTGGTTGGATCAATATGTGTGTTTAAAATAGGTATTGTGAGTATGGTTGCCCATGATAACATTACTTTTTGTTGAATATAATATGTAAGGTATTGTAAGTAGTCTTTGGAAGAGGAAATAAGGTTCATGGGATTTGAATGAAACCTGTATTTGTTTCAGAAATTAGACTAAACTATGACCACCTCATTCCCAACTTATTATTGACATATAAAAACTTCCAAGTTTCTATAACTTTAACTAAGACCAAGGTCTGAAACTTTCCAGATCCCTAGTTTTATCTTTCATCAACAAATTCCAATTCCTACTCCTACAACAGCATTTTGCTACGCCTGAGGAAAGGTGGGGTGGAGGATGAGAGCTATCATCCTTCTGTCGCAACCAATAATACCTACATAAAATTGTGAACAGGCAAAGCTTAACATATCTTTTAAAAATGACTGCACCAAAGAGATAACAATGACCCCTATAAATTACATTGGGGTCAAGTGAGATTCAAAGAATTCTGAAGCATAAGTTTTCAGCTTTAAGCTTTATTTGTCCCATGAAACGAAGTGCACGAGATCTTCTTGATACTCTTTATCTTTCAGAAGATCACAATCTTACATACAAGAGTCGCCCTTTTCATTACAATCACCCACACCCTCAATGAAAACAATAAAATCTGGTAATAACTGTAAATAAAAAAATAAGGGAACAACAATGCACAAAATCATCTCTATTCTCTATTTATCAGAAGATCAGATCTTTCATACAAGAGGTGGCCCTTTTCATTATGATCACCCACACCCTTAAGGACAATGCTAAAATTTGATACAAAGGACTATGGAAACCAAAGAACTAAGAGCAATGATAAGCCTATCTACAAAATAAATTTCTGCAGGACACAGATCTGGTCAGAAGAACAAGAACCGAAAATCTCATCTCGGGCGTTTTACAGAGCCACTCAACTACCTTCTCAATAGAGAAGTAGACGTTTATGCTGCTTTCAAGTTGGTGCGGTTAAATCTTGAAGTAGAAGATCTCACCGGAAGCTCTTTTAACCATTTCAAGCTGTCCAAGGACTCTTTACATCCATATAGATCATGTCTCTTCTGAATTTGAAGTGGATGAAAGCTTTTCATCCAAACTTTCAAGCAAGTCATGGTATTCGACAAATGACGGATGGGTCTGAAGATGCACATAGAAACCACAGTGAGATGCACAAATAAAGTCAGTGTAACCAAGAAATGATGTATCAAATTTACCTTTAAAGTAATGCTATATGCTTTCCACAAGCGCAAATCATGCTGAAATAAATCAAATAAGACCTGAGCAAAAATAAGCAGATTTTGACGTTCTCCCAAACAGGAACACAAGCAGTAAAACTAATGGCAAACCATTTTTCATGTAGTTAAGGCAACCTATCAATAACATCCTACATTCAGTTAAAGGAAGTTAGTCAAACCTCAGACCGCCTCAAAAGTGTGGCCAGTACTACAATCCACTCTTTGAACTTCACAGAGCACATATGAGACAAAAGGATGGAGTGTGTTCTTTGGAGATGGAACAAAAGGTACCGTGGTAGGAGTTGACTAGATTTGAAATCTGAATCAAAGGCCTTGGAAGAAGATTATGTGGATGGGCTAAAGCCTAATCTACTGAGCATCTCTCAGCTGTGCGGCAAAGGCAATAAGGTATCTTATACTTCTGTAGGTTATAAGGTTAAAAAGCTAGACACAAAGGAGATCATTCTAACAGTTAAAAGATACAAAAATGTCTATAAGGCTGACATCGTAGGAATGCCAGGCTCAAAATTAAAATATCTCAATGTAATTGCTAATGACCCCTTACTTTGGCACAAAAGACTTGGACATGCCAGCCTAAACCAATTAAACAAGCTAGCATCAAAGGACATGATTATAGGCTTGCCAAAAACTAAGTACAAAAATAATTAAATTTGTGGTGTGTGCTTAAAGGGGAAGCAAGTGAAATCATTCTTCAAGCCAAAGAATCAGGTAAGCACAGCCAAATGTCTCGAACTAATTCATATGAGCTGTGTGGACCAATGAGGGTAAAAAGAAGAGGAGGAAAAATATATGTTTTGTCATTGTTGATGATTTTTTCAAATTCACTTGGACACTGTTTTGACTTCTAAAAAAGATTCCTTTGATGTCTTTTCTATTTTCATCAAGAAACTGGAAAAGAAAATTAAAACCTCCTTGATTTTCATAAGGTCTGACCATGAAACAAAATTTGAAAATGCAATTTTTTTTGAATTTTGTTCAACAAATTGTATAGACCACAGTTTCTCTACTCCTAGAACACCACAACAAAATGAAGTAGTTGAAAGTAAAAATACGACTTTAGAAGATATGACTAAAATAATGATGATTGCAGGTAATCTTACATAAAATCTTTGGACTGAGGCCATAATTAAGCACTGCTTGTTACATTGTGAATAGATGCATGACTCATTTTCTCTTAAGGAAGATTCCCTATGAATTACTCAAAGAAAGAAAATCCAAGATCTCTCATTTTAAAACTTTTGGCTGCAAATGTTTTATTCATAATAATAACAAAGATAATTTTGGTAAATTTGATGCAAGAAGTGATGGGGGAATCTTCCTAGGGTGTTCTTCACATAGTAAAGCATATAGGATTTTAAACAAAAGAACAAATTGTGTTAACAAAGTGTACATGTTGTTTGTGATGAGAATGATACTATTGTTGAGACTAACATGCAGGATTATAGTAAAGACGTGGAGTACACCCAGAAACAGATTGGGCTACCTGATCCAGTTGTTGAGCAACAGCGAGTACACTAACATGGGGAATAACAAATAAAAAAATTGCCCCTGTTCCTGAACAAATTGCTGTTGATGGTGCAGGAACTTTTCAAGAGTTGGCTATGAAGAGCAACAAGTGGTATTAGATTCAACATCATGAGTTCAATTTCAAGAGCAACATGCTGCATGAGGCAGGTGTTAAGAGGGGATTGTAGGGTAACACCAACATCCTGCCTATGGCAAGATCCACAAGGGGGCTGAGGTGATCGGAGTCAAAGTTATGATCGAACATGACATTTGCGTGGTGAACATTTGATATCAACTATAGCTTTTTGCATAATGATAAACGCTTGATTTTAACAAGGATTCTCTTTGATATCATATTTAAGGGTGTATAGCTAACCGATGAGTTCTCTTTGGACCGCCGAAGAGAGTAACATATCATACATAAGACAAAAACCTTCCTATTAATATGAGCTCTTGGTATCACTAATTTCACTTGCCTTTATCATATGCTTCTTTTGTGTAGTTTTTGATCACTTACAATACACAAATTCAACGAATAATGGGATTGAGAGTAAGCGCTAACGAAGAGTTTTATTTATATATTTATTCAATGAAAAATGCGAGTTTGTTTTGTCCACTTTCTTCCTTCTGACAGTGCATACCGAAGTGATTTGAAACTGACCATTTGTCAATCTTGTTTTTGTACAACTTTTTCTCTCAATTTTTCCTTGATGTTGAGGCTTATTACCTCATTAGAGCACAACGTGTGAAGTGTAAATTAGATATACGTTATAGATTGGAATTTTATTATGGAAAAAATTGGTATTTATTGGATGGAGGGTTGGGGGCAATAGTTAAAGCTATTCAAAATAATAATTTTCACACATTATGAGTCCGTTTGGATGGGCTTAAAAAAGTAATTTTTATGTATGAAGTGCTTTTAGAACTTTGAAGTGCTGAAAGTTACAACAACAACAACAACCCAGTGAAATCCCACAACATGGGGTCTGGGGAGGGTAGAATGTACGCAGACCTTACTCCTACCAAGGTAGGACGGCTGTTTCCTGGAGACCCTCGGCTCAGTAAAAGCATAAATGCATAAAAATGTTAGATAAGAATAGAAAATTAAAAGCTTTATGAGAAAAACAACAAACAAACAACGAATAGATAACAAAGAAATACAAATAAATAAATACAAATAACAAATAACGATTACAACAACGAAGTGCTGAAAGTTATTTTTATAAATAAGCAGTTGAGTGTTTGGATAAAAGTGCTTATGATGTGAATTTTAGGGTTAAAAGAATAAAAAAAAAGTAGTTTGAGAATTTAGTTAAAATATAAGGGATATAAAAATAATTTTCATGGTCAAAGAAAATGACTTTAAGCACTTTGGAAAAAAAGAAGTTAGGAATCCTAACTTTTCATTTTTGACTGACTTTAAGAACTTTATGGCTTAAAGTCAGCATTAAGCAAACACGTCCAAAAACTAAAAAGGAGCTTTGAGTTGGTTTTGACCAACTTAAAGCCCATCCAAACAGGCTCTATATCAATGTGTTTGGTTTAATAAACATTCTTGTAAGGTTAGATCAAATAGACGAATAAAAATTATAGTGGAGTGGTAAATACTTTTTTATTTTTAATTAAAAGTCTAGAATTTAAGTTTTTGATATAAAGTTACCTTTATTAGGGAATACATAAATCCAAATTTAATCGGACTAATACAAATATCAAACATCAAATAAAAAAAATATTAGATTAAAATAAATAAAAGATAGACACTGAATACAAATTTATTTTGCTACTATAACCAAAGTTTCTTTTTTAAAACTAATTCACCAAAGAATGCTTGAGTAATAAATTTATTTTAAAAAATACGCTCTCTCCATCCTATCTTATATAATTTAGGGAAAATGCTCAAATATGTCATCGAACTTTGAGCAAAGACTTATTTATGTCCATCCGTTAAAAAAATGTTTTTTTTTATGTCATTTTCGTTTGAGAAAAGGCTCATCCATGCCATTATTTATTTACTGAAATGACATAGATGAATCAAACTTTTAACAAATGACATAGATGAGTCTTTTTTCATAGTTCAATGGTCTATTTGAACCTTTTCCATTTTAAATAATAATTTAGTTAATGACGTGACCGAATCATAATTGACTACATTTACAAAATTGTTTTGGAAAATGAAAAATATTTTTAGTTTACAAATAATAACATGGATGACCTTTTCTCAAACAGAAATGACATAAATAAGCCAAACTATTAATGGATGACATAAATGAGCGTTTTCTCAAAAGTTCAATGGCATATTTGAGCCTTTTCCCCATAATATAATTCAGATTTCAAAAGTTAAATATAAAATTCTTTAATTATAATTTTTTTTATATATTTTTAAATCTTAATAATTCTTGTGAGTGATAGTATTTTTTTTTTAATGATTGATAGTATTTCTTATGTAGTTTTTTTTGGATATATAAGTTATTTATTTGAACGAGGTCAAAATAAAAAATTTTTACTCTCGAAATTCAAATATAATTTTTTCAAAATAAAATTCAAATATAAATTAAAACGACTAATCACCGCCGTAATCGCTTATGAAATTGTCTCCTCCACTCGCAGCCCTTAGCTCGTGCCTCTCACTCTCCTTCTTAATTTGGCAAATTCTTACATTAGAAGTAAACGTACCCCCTTTTAATCTGTAATGGGGTTCTTGTTTAAACCTCCAAATTCCTCAATTTTTTAGAATTTATCTGTTCAAGCACTATTTTTTATAAATACCCTTTTGCTAATTTTGGATTTTTGAAAAGTTCTTGGTACATGTTGTTGTTATTTAGTGCATTTTCTTGAATATTGAATTGTTTAGGGTAGTGTAATTTGTGTAGTTATTTTCTTGAAATGGAACCGAATTCACCTGTGAGATTCAAATTAGGTAAGCAATCTTCATTAGCACCAGAGAGGGTGGATGATGAAGATGGTGGATTTGTTATTGATATTGATCCAAGAGTTAGGTTGATGTATTCGGCGAATGAGGGTGATATAGATGGGATAATGGAGATTTTGGAGTCTGGGACTGATGTTAATTTTAGGAATATTGATAAGAGGACTGCACTTCACGTTGCTGCTTGTCAAGGTTCAAGTGATGTTGTGCAGTTGTTGCTTGATAATGGGGCTGAAGTTGATCCCAAAGATCGGTGGGGGAGTACGGTATGCTGATGAACCCCATTTTGGTTTTGTTGATGTTTGATTGTTAATATGATTTTATGTTTTGTTTGTTGTTGTTGGTACAGTTACTTCTTGTTACCTAGCTTGTGAAATTTTGAAAAGAGGTGGTTTTTTTGGGTATGTAGCTGGTTGGTGAGAGTAGTTTGCACAGTTACTTGGTATCGAGCTTAGGAAATTTTTAAAAAGGGGTTCTTTTTTCTTGGGTATGTAGCTGGTTATTGAGAGTAGTTTGGTATTGTTGGTACACATAGTTCATGGTATCTAGCTTATGAAATAAAAAAGAAAAAGGGTTCCTTATTGGGTATGTAGCTGGTTATTGAGAGTAGTAGTTTGCTATTGTTGGCACACTTAGTTC
Organism: Solanum dulcamara; assembly: GCF_947179165.1. Lineage (NCBI taxonomy): Eukaryota > Viridiplantae > Streptophyta > Magnoliopsida > Solanales > Solanaceae > Solanum > Solanum dulcamara. The sequence goes on along the minus strand of NC_077243.1, from coordinate 79,066,800 downwards.
TAGGTATCTAGCTTATGAAATAAAAAAGAAAAAAGGTTCCTTTTTGGGGTATGTAGCTGGTTATTGAGAGCTATGTTGCTCAGACTCTTTAAAAATGGCGACGAGTGCTTGTCGGAATCTCTAAAAGTAGTGCATTTTTGTAGAATCTGACACGAGTGTGACATCAGTTTTGGAGAGTTCGAGCAACGTAGATTCAGAGTAGTTTTCTATTGTTGGTATAGTTACTTGGTATCTAGCTTATGAAACGAAAAAAGAGAGGTTCTTTTTTTGGGTATGTAACTGGTTATTAGGAGTAGTTTGCTGTGGTTGGTATAGTTACTTCTTGGTATCTAGCTTATGAAACAAAAAAAGAGGTTCTTTCTTGGGTGTGCAGTTCAGTAGCTGGTTAGTGAGACTAGTTTGCTATTGTTGGTACACACACTTCTTGGTATCTAGCTTATGAAACTAAAAAAGAGATTCTTTTTTGAGTATGTAGTTGGTTATTAAAAGTAGTTTTCTGTTGTTGATACAGTTACTTCTTGGTACATCTACCTCTTAAAATTAACAGAAAAGGTTCTTTTTGGGTATGAAGCTGGTTATTGAGAGTATTTTCTGTTGTTGCTACTATTACTTCTTGGTATCTAGCTTATGAAATTAGAAAAAAGGTTCTATTTTGGGTATATAGCTGGTTATCGAGAGTATTATTGCTCAATTGACAGCTATTTCTGTTTCTTTAGCCCATCTTACTTTTACAGTTATTATTTAGTGTCCTGGTCAGTCTGTGGACACACTACTAACCCATGGGTTTTCTAGCTCCTACTAGCATAGGTACGGTAAGGGTAACTCTGCCTAGCCATCCTTAGTTGGATAGAAAGAATTTACCTTGTGTTGCCTCTAGTGGGATTTGAACCTTAGTTCCCATGATTATCACTCTAGCACTTCAATCTTTAGGCCACCCTTGGAACATTACTTTGGTTATTCTGAGATCTTATATGGCGCATCATGGTGAAGAATAAAAATTAAACATAGCAATGGTTGGTGGATAACTATACCATTTCGTGTCACGTGAATACTGTAGAATTGGAAGTTTTGTCTGCTTTAAAATATTTCTCTTGATAGACTTATCTGCTTTAAGATGTCTTTATGTTTTTCAAAGTTACATGATGTGTGACCTTTTTTTAAGATGAGGACATATGCATGAAGTTTTAGTGTTCTTCATCTAATCTGGTTGGCATATACTAAATTTTATTTTTAATATCGTTCTCCTTGCTCCCCTTCAAGTTAGACTACATCATTTGAACACTTTGTAGGCTTATTCTTCCTTCATATATTGTCGGACCTAATGCTGTTGAAAGCCATATCTTTGTCACTTGACAGAGTGATGTGAAGCGAGGGTGTACTAGCTCATGCTTGGAGCAATGTGCTTAAGAGAATCACATTCTTTTTCTTTAACACTGATAACATTTGTATTTAAGTTAATACTTAGGTAGTAGTGGAAAACCATATTTACAAAAAGAAGAAGTATAATCTTCCCCAAAATTGAATCAAAGTCTAGATGGACCCTAATACATCTATGATTGACTCAGTCTCATTGGAGTAGCCATTTGTACACCAAAAACAGAACAACAAAATACATTTAAGCTTGACTTCCTGCAGGTTGTTGTTCCTATTTTCAGAACATCTATCATTTCTCTCTCTCCATATAGTCCACCATATACAAGCAGGGGTCATCCTTCATCTTTCTCTGTTTGTAGCCCCAGCCTCAGCCTTAGCTTCCTCCCAACTGAAAATAGTCTCATCAATCTTACTAGGCATACTCCAGGAAATGCCTCTGAGATTAAGGAAAATCTGCCACAGTTGGTCAGTGAAATTGCAGTGAAGAAAGAGGTGTCTCACAGTCTCTGTATCCTGACCACATAGGGAGCATCTGTTGCATAGAGAGATACCTCTCTTGGCCACATTGTCCAATGTCAAAACTGCTTCATTGGCTAGCAGCCAGGTCAAGCATGCCACTTTGTGAGGCACTTTGACTCTCCAGATTTACTTCCAAGGCCATTTGAAGCCTTGATTATCACGAAGACTTGTTTGTTTATATCCTTGCTTCACGTTGCATTTACCTTTGTTGTGCCCATGCCACCATAAATAATCCTCACTTGTTTGTGTTCCTTGGAAACTCTTCAGTAACTTGAAAAGCTCTATCATTCTAGGTTTCTCCTAGTCATTCAAGTTTCTTCTAAGGACCAGATTCCATCCTTGTTGTGACACATTTCAGCAACAACTTTTTGTTGATGTTGAGCCAAAGCAAAGATGTCAGGAAAGGGATTTTTAGGACTCTCAGTACATATCCATTTATCAACCCCAAAACTTGTTTTTCTGCCATTTTGAACCGTGACAATTAATTGGTTATTGAGAAAATGCCAAAAATACTCTAATAGATTTCCAGAGACCGTAGGGGGTATTAACTACTCTAGTTACCCATTTGTTCAATTCGTCATACTTGCTCTAGATTACCATTTACTAGAGGGCTTGGCCCTCCTGATAGCCACTTGACCTTGAGAGCTTTGCTTTGTTTTTTGAGGTTCTTGATACCTAGTCCACCTTGTTCCTTGCTTTTGATAATGTTCTTCCATTTGACCAGGTGAAAACCTTTCCTCTCCTTATTACCTTGCCACAAAAATTTTCTTCTGATTTTATCCAACCTTTGAACTACTGATTGGGGTATATGGAAGATAGACAACATATATGTGGGTAGAACATCTAGAACTAAGTTAATCAAAGTTAGTCTACCTATCAAGGACAAATATTGTGATCTCCATCTGGCTAATTTCTTTTCACATTTCTCCAGAATTGGGTTCCAAATGTCTATGGACCCAGACTTAGCCCCCAAAGACATGCCCAAATATACTAATGGCAAAGTGCCTACCACTCCTCCCAGAATCTGTGAGAGATGATCCATATCTAGAACCCCCAAAGGCATGCCCCAATATACTAATGGCAAAGTGCCTACCACTCCTCCTAGAATCTGTGAGAGATGATCTATATCTAGAACCAAATTAATTGGGTACAAATGGCTTTTGTTCCAATTTATATGGAGCCCAGAAATGGGTTCAAAGTACACCAGTATAAGAGCCTGTTTGGATGGACTTATTTTAAGTAACTTATAAGTTGAAAAAAATAAGTAGGTGCAACCCAACTTATTTTTTTTGACTTATAAGCTGTTTTCAACTTATAAACTGCTTAAAATAAGTCCATTCAAACAAACCCAATTATGTATTGAAGCTTATTTTAAGCACAAAATGACTTTAAGTTGGCCAGCCAAACACTCAAAAAAGTTGAATACAACTTATAAGCAACTTATAAGCCAAACCAAACGGGCTCTAAGTCTTAGTATCAACAGTTGCTCCTTAGCCCCACAAAAAATTAGTGAATCATCAGCACACTGCAAATGTGTGATCTCTACACTGTTTCCAGCAACCTTGCTCACTTCAAATTCCTGAATTCTTCCTGTTGTCGTAGCTATATTCAGCATGTTGTTGAGTACTTGAGTCCCTCCATAGCTATGATGAACAAGAAAGGGGATAGGGGATCCCTTTGCCCGATCCCTCTATGTGCATTGAAGAAACCTTCAGGTGACCCATTAATGAGTATTGATAACTTCACAGTTGAAATACAATACTTGATCCAGCTGATCCATCTCACACCAAAACCCATTTGTCTCAGCATACTTAAAATGAATTCTCAATTCACATGGTCATTTGCTTTCTCAATATCAAGTTTGCATAATATACCAGGTTTATTTTGGGACACTCTAGAATCAATTGCTTCATTAGCTATGAGCACTGCATCTATTATCTGTCTGCATTTGATAAAAGCCATCTATTGCTTGTCTACCAACTTATCCACAACTCTCTTCAATCTTTATGCCAGTATCTTGGAAATCAGCTTGTAGAAGTGCTTCCAATTAAACTGGTCTGAAGTCTTTGAGTTCCTTTGCTCCTGTCTTCTTAGGAATCAGTGCGATGTAAGTTGCATTATAACTTTTTTTAAACATCCCACTTTAGTGGAAATTGTGGAATGCCTCCATAATGTTGTCTTGTTTCATGATGTCCCAGAATTTTAGATAAAACCCCACTGTGTAACCATCAAGGCTAGGGGCTTTGTCTATAGTACGCATCTATAGACACTCAAAAACTTATTGTTCCTCAATATCAGCCTACAATACTTAATTCTCATCCTCTGCAATGGTAAGATGATTGCTAATATTCTCAGAAGGCCTCCATTTTTAGGTTATGTATATAACTTCTTGTAGAAGGAGATGATTTCTTCCTTAATTCTATTAGGCTCAGATAAGTCACCTACTTGCTCCCAGTGAAAACCTATTCTATGCAATATGGACTTTCAAAAAAAAAAAGCTCTCAGGCACGAAAACCAAAAACTTTCTCTCTCCTACTTCCTAGGAGGGAGAAACATCTTTTTCTTGACACTTTTCCGGCAATCTTTACTGGAAAACCTCTCTCTCACCTTCCTGAGTTATCGCCTTTTGTGGTTACTCCTTTTTTTCCTTTTTTGAGCATTTCTCTCAACCAGAAACTCTATTTTTAAGGATGGAGGACAATATGATCTATTTCAACGCAGGGCTGAAGTCATTCGATATTACAAGGTGGGAAAATGGCAAGTCTCAATGGTATGAATGTGTGGAAAGGAGTAGGAAGATGATGCGAAGGTCTACTGTGAGCAGAAAAGCTATGGAGTGGATATGCTTTTGTATGAAAGAAGCATCGAAAGATCAGAAGAAGGAGATCGGGATATGCAGATTTTTAGAAAGGGAGTTGGACCTTTTTTGCACTAGAAAGTGCAATCAACATGGGAGATTTATAAGCATAATCTCGTCAAATGGAGGGGGGAGGTCTGGCTTAATCATTCCAGAGCTAACATTGAATGTTGGGTGGATGGATATTGCATTAAAGATAGAAAGGTTCATTAAATGGCAGAGAAGAAAGGTACAGATACCTCCTCCGAGAGTGACGGATGTCAAGTACCTTTTTTCAGTAGTTGTACAAGAGAGTAAATGGCAATCACAAAGTCTTCGTACTGCTGAGATAAAGAATAGGAATGGTAATATAAAACTGACTGGTAGAATGGACGATCAGGAAGATAGCCTACTCAAGAGATGTGTAGTTGGTTATTGCGGAGAGGAGTTGAAGGAAAAGCTAACACTTGGTGACATCAGAAGGTGGTCCTCAACAAACTGGAAGAAAGCATTTGAGGTCAACATCTATGAGCTTAATGACGACTCATTTCTGTTTGAATTTCCAAACAAACACATGGCGGAGCAAACCTTACAAGGGCAATGGATATGGAAGAATTGCAGCTTCCATCTGGAATGGTGGAAACCTTTAATAGGAAGCATCTCAAACTCCTTAACATGCAAAGAAACTTGGATCAGATTGGTAGATATTCCCCTGCACTTGTGGTCTCAGAAAGTCTTTCAAGAAATTGGAGAAGTCTGTGGAGGATGGTTGCAACTGAGGAAGAAACAGAGCTAAAAAACCATATGAAGTGGGCAAGGATTCAGGTGGCTAGCGACGACAGGAAAATACCCAAGGAGGTCTCCATAGAACGGAACAGAATTACTTACCACTTTCCAATATGGGTGGAGTGCAAACCCAGGTTGGAAATAGCACCAGAATCAGGTTTTGGAACCAATGGAGAAGAATCAAGGCTGAATCCAGTACAAGCTGTGATTCTGCACTAGAATCCCATCAATTAAGGGATTCTAGTCAGAAACAACATGTGGGTTTTAAGAGAAAGACAGCTGGAGGGGAAAAGTTTAATGAGACACGTGACTTGCACATGACTCATTGAAATTTGAAATCAGATTTGGGCCTCTCGTCCAGCCCAAGAGTACTATGCCCCAGAAAAGAAGTATAACTTCAGATAAAGCTGGACAACTGATCTTTAATAAAATACATGGAGGAAACAACCCAGAAGCTATCAGAGAAGAAAGTGTGATGGTAGAGAGTGAAGTAAGAGGATCTTCGGGAAAAAAAATTCAAAAGAAGAAGAACAAAAGCTCGCAGAACTGTTAGGTAACAACAATGGGGGAAGAGTCTTATTTTCTTCAACTGACCAGTATCTACTGGAGGAAGCAAAGGGGGAAGGTTACAACACATAGTTCTTTACCAACGGGAGATGGAACTCAGTCTCATGAAGAAATTTCATCCCTTTCTCTGGAAGAAATAACTAGAGAAGAAACCAATCTGCCGGGGCAGATTAATTCGAAACAGATAACAATTCTGGGACCCAACACCAATCCAATGTGATGCTTCTGAATGCAATAAGGAAGCTGAAAGCAAGGCAAATAAATGGGTACAGGATAATTTGTTGAGGCTAAGCAAGGATTTTGGAGCAGCTTTTGAAAGGTGCACTGAGGAAGCTTTCGCTCTGTTACTAAAATAGATCAAAGGAGGGCCAAAGCTTTAACAATAGGATCTAATAATAAGCAGGTGGTGCCGTTAAGAAGTAAGAAATCTCATCTTTGATGTCAAATATAAAGATAAGAAACCTAGGAGTGAATCGAGGAGCAGAGGGAGAAGTGCAACCTCCAAGTTATCATGAAGCTAAATTTTTTATCATGGAACGTGAGGGGGCTCAATATGGACGATAAGAGGAATTTGGTTAGGAGTAGAATACAGTAAGAGGGGGTGGACATTATAGTGTTAATGGAGACAACTTAATGTGAAGGTGGGAGAATTTTCGCAACAACTTAGGGGATGGGAGGAGGGTGATTGGAATCTTTAGGTAGCAAGGGGGGCATTTTGATAATGTGGGACAAGAGGAACCGAAAAGGGGAAGCTGTAGAAAGTTGCAATCAGAGCATCACATGCAAGCTTAGTAATTTAAACCAAGAGTTCACTTGGTTTGTTACTGCAGTTTATGAATCATGTGATAGAAATGAAAGAAATGAATTGTGGGAGGAGTTAGGGGCAATGAGAAGCTTTTGTGAAGGACCATGGGTGGTATGTGGGGATTTCAATACCACAAGGTTCCCCTTAGAAAAGACCAACCGTAGTAGATTGTCTGGGGCCATGTCTGATTTCTTCAGCTGCATCAATGAATTGGAATTGGTGGATCCTCCTTTATTTGGGGGTCCCTACACATGGAGGGGAGGGGCTAACCAAAGAAATGCATCAAGGATTGATAGATTTCTATACTCCTTTCCATGGGATGAACTTTTCACTCAAATTAGACAATGTGCTCTGCCTAATCTAGGTTTTGATCCCAACCCCATAGTACTAACTTGTGGGGATGAGGCTTTCAAAAAATCTTGTTTCAAGTTTGAGAGTTGGTGGTTAAATGTAGAGGGTTTCAGAGATAGAGTTAAGGAGTGGTGGGGATCCTTTTATGTGACAGGAAGTCCTGATTTTATTTTAGCTTTCAAAGCTGAGTTTCTTTTTTCAAGGAGTGGAGCAAGGAGAATAGAGGCAACCGGAAGGTCAGGAAAGAACAAATATTGGGGCAAATTGGCAGTTTTGAAGATATCCAGGTTGTTAGAGCACTAATAGATGATGAGCAGTTATTGAAGGCTCATTTAGCAATGGAGTATGAGGATGTGGCTAGAAATGAGGAGATGCACTGGAGACAAAGATCCAGAATCAGTGGTTAAAGAATGGGGACTAGAACACCAAGTTCTTTCATAGAATGGCTACAGTTCACAAAAGAAACAACACCATAGAATCCTTAATGATAAATGAAGAATTGCCTTCAGATCCTGTGGCTATTAGAAATGCAGTGGTGGAGTTCTATCAGATTCTGTACAAAGAGACACAAAACTGGAGACTATCTTTAAACATAATGGAGATTCAAACAATCACAATAGAGGAGCAAGCATGGTTGTCAAGAGATTTTGAGGAAATTCTGGAAGGAATAAAATTGTGTGCAGTTGATAAAGCACCTGGAGCAGATGGTTACACAATGGCCTTCTTCCATGCTTTCTGGGAAACTATCAAAGATGATCTGATGCAGACCTTTCACAATTTCCATACTCAACAAAGGTTTGAGAACAACTTTAATGCCACTTTTGTAGCCTTAGTCCCAAAGAAGGTAAGAGCAAATGAATTAAGGGATTTCAAACCTATTAGTCTGGTCACAGGGGTCTACAAGATAATTGCTAAGGTGTTGGCAGAGAGGTTGAAGAAGGTGATTAGTAAGCTAGTTAACAAGCACCAAATGGCTTTCATCAAGGGAAAACAAATCATGGATGCTGCTCTTCTAGCTAGTAAATATATTGACTCTAGAATTGGAGAAGGAATCCCTGGGCTAATGTGTAAGCTAGATATTGAGAAAGCTTATGATCACTTGAACTAGGAGTTTCTTATCAATATTCTAAGGCGGATGGGGTTTGGCTGGAGATGGTTCAGATGAATGGCTTTTTGCATTAAAACCACTAGGTTCTCCATTCTAGTAAATCTAGTAAATGGAGAACCAGCCGGTTTTTTTCTTGCAGAGAGGCTTGAGACAAGGGGATCCTCTATCCCCTTTTCTCTTTATATTAGCAATGGAAGGTCTGGACAACTCAATGAGAGTTATTGCTCAGAATAACTGGATAAAGGGTTTCTCCATCAAGAACATGGCAAATGATACAATGGAACTGACACATTTATTGTATGCAGATGACATAGTGGTATTTTGTGAAGCAGAGCAGGAACAAATTTGCTATTTAAGAGTGATGTTGGTTGATTTTGAAGCATGCTCAGGACTCAAAGTTAACTGGAGAAAGAGTAGCATTTTTCCAATAAAGGAGGTGCAACAAATTGAGATTCTGGCAAGTATTTTGAATTGCAAAATAGAAGAGTTGCCTACAGTCTACTTAGGCATGCCGATGATGCTTCTCTGAGAATGAAACAAATCCATTCTAACACCTTCTCACTGAGCATAACCCTCCTCATCATATTTCTGCTTCTTTCCACCCAGTCATACCATATAACATTGTTCGAAGTCCATCTGGTAATGTCGTATGATTTAAAATGTTGGTTGAAATATATTCTATTATCCCCCATAATTTCTAAAGACGGAAGAAGAAAGGATTTTAGTAAAACAGTAATCATAGGATGTAAAAACTGAGTTGTTTGAAAAAGGAAGGGTCAATTTCCGGCAAGTCTACCGGAAAGGGGAGGTTCTGCAATCCTAGAAAGTAGGAGAGAGAGTGTCATTGGTAAATGTGCATGGGAGCATTTTGAGTGGAAAACTAAACAACTAAAGTTAGAGAAGCGCACTCTTCAAACAATGAACTGCAAACTAATCTAACGAGACACGTTGATTCTTTGAATCTGATTTAAAAGATGAATAAAAGGAAAGAAACAAGTAAGAGAATTTGCTATCGAATACTAGGAATCTTCTAATGGTACGCTTTAGCCTTCTCTTTGCTATCATTGTCTTCTTGTTCCTCTCATATCTGCAATTTCTCCTTGTGTTTATTATTCTAAAATATTTTACATCATAGATTAGATGTGAACTCTTTAGTAAGGCTAAAGTCTTCTAACTTTTATCAGTATATAAATAATTGCTTTATAGAAGTGAGTCAAATATTTATTATTTTTTTTGTCAAGAAAATCCACCATTAAGTGGGAGGATGAGTTGTATAGTAGCACAGTCTTTTTCTTTCTCGTTCAAGAGTAAAAATTCATTCAGGAGAATCAAGACTTGAAGCTGGTTTGATAAGTCTCAGTTTTTTGTAATTTTTGTTTATGAAGTAAGCTGTTTCATTAAAAAAGAAGGCATCAAGAAGATGGTTAACTCTGTCCAGCTAAAATGATTAGGAAACATCTAGCTTTGAAGGAGTGATTTGGAGTTGATATACTGTCAAAACATCTTCGATTCCTTTCAGTCCACAAAACCCAAAAAACTGCTGCTAGGATCTTTAACCAAATCTTCTTGATGGTTTTATCGACTCTCCACTGACACCAACTAGTATAAGCACTGTTCACATTCTGTGGCATGACACACTGGAATCCAAAAATAGAGTCAAACATGCTCCATAAGTCAGCAGTCGCTGCACAGTGCACATTTAACAATTGCTAGCTAGCTGAAGTCCTTTCTGATGAGGTTATCCTGTGTAAGTCATGCTTCATTTAAGTCAATCCAGCTGAAGCAGATAACATTGGGTGTTAATTTTGTACTCTATGTTAGCTTCCAAGGTTCACTTCGTTTGAGCCAAGGGTCTATTGGAAAAAACCTCTCTACCCCACAAAGGTAGGGGTAAGGTCTGCATACATCCTGCCCTCTTTAGACCCCACTTGTGGAACTACATTGGGTGTGTTGTTGTTATTGTTGATGATGATGATGATGATGTTAGCTTCCAAGGCCAAGCGTCAATTATCCCTTTCTGAAAGCATAGCTTCTTGTAGCATTATTTCAGAGGCAGTCTTGTTATGTCTCCGGATCAAGGAGTCAGCTGTGTCTCCAGCTGAAGCTTTTTGTAATTCTTACTCTTGGTCTGAGATTATCTTATCGCCAGCTTGTCAACTTCCTGTATCTACTATAGTTTCTTCAATCTCCTTAGGTTGTGACCCTAGGTGTAAGAGTCACCTGACTAATTGAAGACAAAAAATATGATTTTCGGTAGAACGGAGGTTTAATCCAGCATCTATTCGTATTAATGTGGTGCAATCTCATGTCCCTGAGTATTGCACCTCAGAGTTATTTATAAAGGAAATTTGCCTTTATGTATCGTGGAAAAGCTGAACAATGTAGAAGTGACAATGTTATTATCACGAATGACCAAAAAAAAGGGTAATTTGATTTCTCAAAGTATCATAAAAGGAATCAAAATAGGATAATTTGATTTCTTAAAGTAATAAGGAAACTTTTAGATGGACGCAATCTGAAATTTTTGAGTGTCCTGTTTTTTTCCATATTAGTTTACATTTTTGGGAACAATCTAATCTTGCTTGAACAGCCCCTGGCAGATGCAATACATTATAAAAATCATGCAGTGATCAAGCTACTGGAGAAACATGGTGCCAAGCCTCCAGTAAGTTTACATTCCATTCTAGCTATTGGCCAGGGAAAAAGCTTTTATTTCATATTGTGATAAGAGTTCCTTGGCTTGATGATTATCTAAATTAATTTTCATCCAGATGGCCCCCATGCATGTTAAGACTTGCCGTGAAGTTCCAGAATACGAGATTGATGATAAAGAACTTGATTTCACTAATAGTATTGAGTTGAGCAAGGTAATATATATATTTTTTCTTATTCTTTTACTTGGGTTTGATGCAATGAGCCGAGGGTCAATCGAAAACACTCTCTCTACCTCCATGTAGTGGTAAGGTCTGGTACACTATATCCTCCTCAGACCCCACTTAGTGGGATTTCATTGGTTATATTGTTGTTGTTGTTTTTCCCTATGGAGTCTTGCATCAAAATCCTTTTTTCATTCTGCCCTCATTGTTAGTTTCATTCTCCAACCTGAGAGTTTGTACTGGCTTTTCCTTTTTTCCTAGTCTTATCTATTTGATTGTACAACAAGAGGGAGTTGCTCGGATGGCGAACACCCCTCACTTTCAATCCGAAGATTGTGAGTTCGAGTCACCAAGGGAGCAAAAAGGTGGGAGCTCCTAGGGAGGGGTAAAAAATAATCTATTTGATTGTACTGTTATCTTGGGAGAAAAAAGGTGGGAGCACTTTCCTGTTACGATGGGGTTGCACCAGGGATCGACTCTTAGCCTGTTTCTATTCGCCCTAGTGATGGATCAATTGACAAGACAAATACAAGGTGAGGTGTCTTGGTGTATGTTGTTCGCGGATGACATAGTCCTGATTGACGAGACTCACAACGGAGTTAACGACAAGCTGGAGGGCTGGAGATAGACGTTGGAGTCTAAAGAATTTAAATTGAGTAGGACCAAGACAGAATACTTGGAGTGCAGGTTCAGTGGCCTGCCGCGTGAGGCTGACGGGGAAGTGAGGCTTGGTACCCAGGCAATTCAAAAGAAAAGAAGCTTCAAGTATCTTGGGTCTATTATACAGGAAGATGGGGATATCGACGACGATGTTTCGCACCGTATTGGTGCAGGGTGGATGAAATGGAGGCTCGCCTACGGAGTGCTGTGTGACAAGAAAGTGCCACCAAAACTCAAAAGGCAAGTTCTACAAAGTGGTGGTTAGACCGACTCTATTGTATGAGGCGGCGTGTTGGCCAATCAAGAAACTTCATGTTCAGAAGATAAAAGTCGCGGAAATGCGAATGCTGCGGTGGATGTGTGGGCACACTAGGATGGATAGAATTAGGAATGAAGATATTCGAGACAAGGTGGGAGTGACATCGGTGGAGGACAAGATGCGGGAAGCGAGACTGAGATGGTTTGGACGTGTGAAGAGGAGAGACACAGATGCTCTAGTGCGGAGGTGCGAGAGGTTGGCTATGGATGGTTTTAGGAGGGGCAAAAGGAGGCCGAAGAAGTATTGGGAAGAGGTGATTAGACATGATATGGCACAGTTGCAGCTCACCGAGGACATGACCTTAGATAGGAGGTTGTGGAGGACTCAGACTAAGATAGTGCGCTAGGTGGCTTGTCTTTTCTCCATAGTAGTCATAGTTTTTCTCATTTGTTTATTAACATTTGATTTCTGCATTTGATTACTGCTTATATTTGTTGGTCCGGTTTACTTTGGGTTTCCTATTTATCGATAGTAGTTAATGCTCCTTTCTTTCCGGTCTTTCCTACCCTCACTTTCTCGCTCTCATTATTCATATTTTTATATTGTTTTCGATATGCTTGGCTCTACTGACCTGTGTCTTGTTTTCCTTGTTTCTCCTCTCCTGTTCTTCTCTCTTAAGCCGAGGGTCTTTCGGAAACAGCCGCCCTACCTTTCAAGCTGGGGGTTAGGTCTGCGTACACTCTACCCTCCCCAGACCCCACATGGTGGGACTATCCTGGGCTTGTTGTTGTTGTATTGTACTGTTATCTTGGAAGATTCTAGTGACAAAGTTTACTTAATGTAGCTTGATGATCACTTTAGAGTTCAATATTGAATAAGATTCTACTATTGAAAGCGGCAGTCACATGAGGCAAGTATGAGTAGATAAGGTATGTTCAATGGAGGAAAATTGAGGTTAGCCTCATCTGATCACATCTTAGATTGATCTGTGGTAAATAGCTCAGCTGCATAGGATTGCTTATCTTCTTCTTTGGAACCTTGGCTAACTATCTGCTGACTATTATGGTACAATCTGATGCTTGCAAGAATTGTGAGATGGATTATTTAATTGGTTACTGAAGTGGCCTAGTATATCTTTTTTTCTCCAATATAGAATTTTTTTTCTCTCTACTCCCCTGCTGATTGGAGGTTTGAGAGGTTGGCTTTGAATGGTTTCAGGAGAGGTAGAGATAGAGGTAGAGGTAGGCCCAAGAAGTATTGGAGAAAGGTGATTAGACATGACATGACGCAGTTTCAGCTTATCAAGGACATGACCTTAGATAGGAGGTTGTGGAGGATACGAATTAGGGTGGGAGGTTAATACGTAGTAGAGCGCTGTCTCACTTATCTTTCCATATTATAATCGTTATATTACTTGGGGAGTTTTTTCTCTTTTAATGTCTGTTGTTTTATTGCACTTCGATTATCGTATTATTTTGTTGTAGTTATTTTTTAAAAAAAATGCTTTGACATGCTCTTTATAGTATTTTGTCATGACTTCTTTATAGTATCAGAAACAACTTCTCTACCTCCCAAGGTAGGGGTAAGGTCTGCATACTAGGTATACTATTGCTGTTGTTGTTGTACTCCTCTGCTGATCCCAAAGTTATTGTAGGGAACCTTCCATATTGCCTCATGGCGTGGAATACAAGTTGCTGTAAAAAAGTTTGGAGAGGATGTGATTGCTGATGAGGATAAAGGGTGCGTAATTTAAAAGTGATTGTGCTTCTATATTTTTTACTTTCAAGGGGAAAACCTGTAGTTGCTACTTCACATTGTTTAGCTCTTCTGTCTGTCTTTTTTTTTTTTGGATATTTTACACACTCTAATATTAGAGCTGCTGCAGGAGCGCATTTAGAGATGAGCTTGTGTTGCTCGAGAAGATAAGACATCCTAATGTGGTCCAATTTCTTGGTGCTGTAACACAAAGTAGTCCAATGATGATAGTGACAGAATACTTACCAAAGGTCTTACTTATTAACTCTACCAATTTGCATAATTATATTTGACAACATCTTTATACACTGTTTTCTTCCTAATAGTTCAATCCGTGTTTTCGACATACATTCTCTTTTCTTCTTTTTGACACTATGTTTGAAACTTTTCCTACAAAACTATCACTTTGAAATAACTTTTCCGTGCTGTATGTTTCCAGGGTGATCTCCGTGAATATTTGAATAGAAAAGGAGCGCTTAAACCAAGGAATGCTCTCAGATTTGCAATGGACATAGCGAGGTTCACATCCACTCTGTGCTATTGACCAGTATTTTGAACTCTTTATAAATTGCAAGATTAATGGTTTAAACCATTTTTAAAAAGCAATTTTTTAAATTATGCATTACACTCTGTTCACTTTTACTTGTTCACTATTTCAAAGAGGTCACGGGTTCAAGCCTTGGAAACAGCCTCTGACAGAAATGCAAGGTAAAGCTGCGTACAATAGACCCTTGTGGTCGGGCCCTTCCCCGAATCCTGTGCATAGCGGGAGCTTTAGTGCACCGGGCTGCCCTTTACTATTTCAAAGATAGATTTTCACTTTTACTTGTCACTTTTAACATATCAAAAAAGACCATTTTTTTTCATATTTTACCCTTTGCATTAATTACTTATTCCCCAAAGTACTTTCCAAGACCTAAGTAGACATCAATTAATAGGGGTAGTGTGCTAAAATAGCCATGCCAATCATTGTTTTCTTAATGGGCGTGCGAAGTCCAAAATTCAAATGTGACAAGTAAAAGTGAACAGAGGGAGTACTTATAAAACTGAGTAAATGTTAAAAAACACACCCAAAGTATCCCATTTTTTCGAGTTTCATACTTGAACTATCCGGTGTGCGAGTTTCCTACCTAAACTATCACCACTGTTTATCAAAATACACCTCAACTATTAGTTGTTCTCCTTTTCCTACCTGAAATATCACCATCATTCAGGTAGGAAAAGAGAACAATTGATAGTTGAAATGTGTTTTGATAAATTGTTGGTGATAGTTCAGGTAAGAAACTCACACACCTGGTAGCTCAGGTATGAAACTTGACAAATCGGGATACTTTAGGTATGTTTTTAACCCTTTATTCTAAAACTTTTCTTGGATGTAAAATTTCAATGTATTGTAGTCCTTTGGTTGGAGCATTACTGCTGAGTATAAGAATTCTCATACATATTTTTGGTTTTAGGGGAATGAACTATCTGCATGAACATAAAGAAGCAATTATTCATCGTGATCTTGAGCCTTCGTAAGTTTCACTTCCCTCAGGTTACCTGAACTACATATGTCTATACTACATCTAGTCAAGTTTTCGAGTAGCATCAATGTTTGTTTATTGTGATTTGAGTTTCTTCATGTAATAATAGTTTACTTTTGTTGAGTAAGATAACAGAAATATTTTGCGGGATGATACTGGACATCTGAAAGTTGCTGACTTTGGAGTAAGCAAGCTACTGAAAGTTACAAAAAGGTTCAAAGAAGAGAAGCCTCTGACATACGAAGATAGTTATCGTGAGTACTGCTTCTTTTAAATATAAAATATTCAATCATTCTCTATTCTTTTCCATTGGAAAAGATATGGTAGCTTGTTACTGTGGAAAATAATGTATGTATGAATGTTGCTTCTTACTGTGGATGCAGAATTTCTATTAGGGGTCATTTGGTAGGATAAAATAATGCATGCATTAGCTTTGTGTATTACTAATACCTTGTTTAGTAGGCTTTTTCAACTTATACCCTCTATTTGGTATTATCCTATGTATAACTACTAGCTAGTACATGGCAAACCATGGTATTAGCAATGCAAGGGTTTTTAATGCATGTTAGCATGTTTAGAGACACAAATTAATCCTCAAAACCTTTTCCACATCCTTTCCTACTGTATTGTGGAGGGTATTTTTATAAACAAATTATTTTTATTTTAGTAATTATACAAATGCATGTTATTTTTAATACACCAAACCAAACAACGCATAAGAATTAATCACAACATAACTAATGCCAGCATAATTAATACCAACATTACTTATATACCTTATTCAGCATTACCAAATGACTCCTTAGTCTACAGTCTGTCGAGTGTTTTCAACTTTGCTTGATAGCTCTAGAAAAAGCTTTCTTCATTTTAGATGTTGTGATCTGATCCTGTTCATTGATATTTGAGGACAGATATTTGGATTTCTTCTAACATTTTCATCTTTTTGTTTTTTCTTTAAATTCTTGTGAATGAATAGGCAGATATGTAGCTCCAGAGGTTTTCAGGAATGAGGAATATGATACCAAAGTTGACGTCTTTTCATTTGCCTTGATTTTACAAGAGGTAAAATTTTGCTTATCTGGTTAATGTTTAAACTTTGAGGAGAACAGTTTGTTTGCACTCTTCTGGACCATATCTTTATTTTATGTTTAAGAGTGTGTGAATGCAAGGAGCATTATCTTTCGTGTTCTTAAAAGCGAAAGCACAAAACAAGAAGCAGACACATACTCTTTTAAAATGAAATTGAAATGAGTGTGCAATCTATAGAAAATCAAAGATCGTTTAACATATATGGATTTATTACTAATGGCATTAAATTACCAATTTAAGAATTCAATATGTAATGATGCCATACTATTCTTGCAATTCTGCTTCAGAAACATTTCTTTTGAGCCGAGGGTCTATCGAAAACAGTCTATCTATGTCACAAGGGTAGGTGTAAGGTCAACATGCATCCTACCCTCCTCAGATCCTACTGTGGGATTACACTGGATATGTTGTAGATCAAATTTAACATGATTGAAATATGTTTCAGTAAGGTCACAGAAACATGCAGTAATTATCGTTTACTTGAATTCTGATCTGATCTATTTATGTTTTTTATCTGCGGAAGTTTTGAAGTAACTTGAATTTGATAAAAATTTTGTGAGTCAAAGATGTGCGTCTTTGCAGTTTCTCTTTCCAGTAACAGGTGATATATAATATCTTTGTGATGTGCTGTATATTAGATGATTGAAGGCTACCCCCCTTTCCTTGCAAAGGAAGAAAACGATGTACCTAAATTATATGCTGCTAAAGAGCGCCCTCCTTTTAAAGCCCCAGCGAAGTTTTATGCCCATGGACTGAAAGAGTAAGTTCAATTTTTTTCATCAGTTGCTACTATAAATCACGATAGTTTACTAGTAAAATAAAACATGCAATTCTTGGGTAATATCAATTATTATAATCTGAGAACATGGAAGAGCAGGTCAACTATGATTGGAGGGAGAACCATAAGTTCTCATGTTTAAATTCTAGTGAAGACACTAGGTGATATTTTCCATATGTCTAAGCCTTGATGGATAGAGTTACCTAGTACCTCTTGCTGGTGGGAGGTAGCAGATATCCAGTAGAATTAGTCGAGGTGTGCGCAAGCTGACATTGATACCACCGTTATCAAAAAAAATTAGTAGTATTAAACGTACATCAAAAAAAGAAAACAAAGAAACTAAGAACTGAAAAAACTTACAATTATAAATTTGAACTATTTAAAATTAGTGTTCCTTTCCTTTCATATAGTCCAGCATTATGCAATGCGGACTATGCCGCAGTTGCAATGCAAGAATAGGTGGCAGCCTCTTTCCACCTCACCATTGCACATAAAACTCTTACACAATGATTACATATCATGATTCCCTTGCTATGTGCAAGGCAAGCATCCTTGCCGACATGCCACACGACAAAAATGACTTTCTAGGGGGCTTTACACTTACCAAAGTTGTTTCTATAGACAATATGTAAAGCTGGCACCAACACTGTTGATAGCCTTGTAGCATGAACTTGCTGGAAAATTCTGCTGCCCATTCCATACAATGCAGTCCTCATCTCATTCTTTGACTTTAGTATTATTTGTTGTTTCTTTTGCTTCAGTTAGCATATTATTTGCGTTGCTTTGTTCTCTTTGCCTTTGTATTTGCCTTACGTACTTGTTGTTTGGTATGCTTTATTTGATCCGAGGGTCTATCGGAAATAAGACTCTCTATCCTCACAAGGTAGGGGTAAGACGGTGCACATACCACCCTCCCTAGACCCCACTTGTGGGATTACATTGGAGTTGTTGTATTAGTGTGCAATTTTCTGGAGTGTTTGCAGACGTTGCCATGTGTTTCTGTTCCCATTCAGTTTCTGAACAAAAGGGTTTAGGTGTAAAATTAAAAGATAATGAGCTGGGATCTGACATGTCAAAAAGAGCAACATTGAAATAAAACTAGTGCGTGAGTGTCTAGGGGCCGTGGTAGAAGCCCAGATATAAGGTTCAACTGAGCCTAATAGCTTTTGCTCAAACAATGATCTATGTTAAGAGATTCATTAAATATGTACACATATTAAATTTAGAACTCTATTATTAGCATTTGAAGTTGGCGTTCTAAAATTCAGTACCCATAAAGTTGAAATCTTGGTTCCACCTCGATGGGTTTCAATCTTGATTCTACTAATGTACAAATTAGTAGGGTTATAACTGATCAACTAGGGTCATTACGTAGATTGTAGCATTTAAACAAAATGGTATCTTGGAAAAATGTCCTTATTTTCGTTTTTTTGTATAGAAATTTACCATTTTATGGTCATCAACTGTTGTCTCCAATATGGTACTCCATCAGTTTTAATTTGTTTGTCTTACTTTACATTTTAGTCTGTTTCAAAAAAATGTCTCTTTCCATTTTTGGGCAACCTTTTAATTTCAACTTTCCACATGACATGTTTAAAACCACAAGATTAAAGGGTATTTGGTACATTTTATCTATCTTTAATTTAATACAACAAGATTCAAAAGTCTTTTTTACTTTATTCAACTCCGGATCAAGTCAAAACCATGCAAACAAATTGAAACAAAGGGAATAATATTTAGGGGTGCTTTTGGTTTTCAGGTTAATTGAAGATTGTTGGAATGACGAGCCAGCCGAGCGTCCAAGTTTCAAGCAAATTATCCCAAGGCTCGAGTCCATCTATAAAAAGTTTGACCACAACAAGCATTGGAAGGTAAAACTCCCATCATAGTTCCCCTTCCAACTGTTTGTCTGCATTTAATTATGTGATTGGACGTAGGGTTTGGGGGGGAGAGGGGGGGGGGGGAGGTGTTCAGGTCAATACTGAACAAGTAAATATGGACGTAGTGAGTATAATATAAGTGGCCGAGTTAGTTATAATTAGCTTGGATATGACTTCTTTCCTCAGGTTTGGTTGCTTGACTCAATAATGCCCCTTCAATCCCAAACAAGTTGGGTTTGGTTATATGAATCCTCACCAATGACCATGTTCCCATTTAATTTCCTCTCCAGGCAACATTATTATACAAAACCTTAATCTCTCCCCACGACCTTTACTACAGTTGAGCATAACATATTATTCAGTGGATACCTAAGTGCCTCTTTTTCACCATAAATATTTTGCTACATGCAGGTAATTAGACCATTGAATTGCTTTCAGCATTTAGAGGCAATGTGGAAGAAAGATAGTTCAGATTTAAGTAGACGGAATCGTTCATCTCGATCTACGCTCCACATCTAAGTTCTGGAAATAAGCAAAAATTTCATTTGCTCAATGAACTGTGCATAAAGTTTCTCTACTTCTCCACATTGTCTGCAAAAAGCTTCAGTTGCTTTTAGTATTTAGGCTGTTGGATTATTTTATAGTTTCAAAATCTTGTATTCTTAGTCATTTGAATGAAGATCTTTCCCTAAGTTTTACAGTATTTTTGTATATTTATTTTGAATCACGTGTTCTTCATTGTCTAAATATGAACTTCCTTTCAATTACACAGTCAAACCAATCTATAAGGACGTTATTTATCCAAATAATTTTCGTAAAATTAGTGTACTAGCAAACACAAAATACATAAATCTTGAATTTCTATTTCGTGATATCAAACAACAATCAGTGAAATTTCACACAACGTGAGGTTTGGGGAGGATAAACTGTACGCAGACCTTACTTCTACCAATGTGGGGTCATTAATAAAAATTGCTACGATTACTGGTCATTAGGTTTGTGCGGCCTTGCCTGGCCAAGTTTGAGTGCCAATGGAGTCGGTCGACTAATTTCTAGAAAAATCATTGGACTAACATATGCAAAAACTGTTTAGAGTTTTGAACTCTATATGTCGTGACAACAAAACACTAACAAAAGAGATATCATTAATGAAAATACAATGAATGCTGGATACGTGGCTTGTGAGGCCCGCCCTGGCCATGTTTGGAGCCAACATAGTCCGTTGACTAAAATTTTGAAAATTTCTATTTAGTCAACAGACGCTACTAATGAAGAATCCAAAAAAATAGACTCGGACCCCCGATACCTAAAAAATCTGTGGGCTAACACACGAAAAAACAACAAAATCGCCTAATTCTTGTTGCATCTCCCCTAAAATGCTCCTACATGCCATAGAAACCTCGCCGAAGCTACTGTAGTTGTTCTCTATGCCATTAGAGACGCTACTAATGAAGAATCCAAGAAAATTCGATCCAGACCCCCGACACCTAAAAAATCTGTGGGCTAACACACACGAAAAAATGACAAAATCGCTTAATTCCGGTTGCATCACCCCTAAAATGCTCTTAAACGCCATAGAAACCCCGCCGGGGCTACTGGAGTTGTTCCCCAGGTCGTTACGGACGCTACTAATGAAATCTTCAAGAAAATTCAACCTGGACCTCCGACACATAAAAAATCCGTGAGCTAACACACAGGGAAAAAATGAAAAAATTGCCTAAATCTTGTTGCGTCGCCCCTAAAATGCTCTTAAACGCCGTAGAAGCCCCGTCGGGCCTATTGAAGTCGTTACCCAGGTCGTTACGGATGCTACTAATGAAGAATCCAAGAAAATTTAAAACGACCCCCCAGCACCTAAAAAATCTATGGCCTAACACACACGAAAAAAATGATAAAATCGCCTCATTCCTATTGCATCGCCCCTAAAATGCACCTAAACACCGTAGAAGCCCCGCCGAGGCTATTGGAGTCGTTCCCAGGTCGTTATGGATGCTACTAATAAAGAATCTAAGAAAATTCGACCCGGACCCCCAACACCTAAAAAATTCGTGGGCTAACACATAAAAAATAATAAAATTGCCTAATTTTTATTGAGTCGCCCCTAAAATGCTCTAAACGCCGTACAAACCCTGCAGGGGTAACTGGAGTCGTTCTCCAGGTCGTTACGGATTCTAATAAGAAAGAATCCATGAAAATGTTACCCGGGACCCTCGGCATCTAAAAAATTCATATAACTCATATAAAAAATGATCAAATCACCTAATTCGTGTTGCGTTACCCCTAAAATGCTCCTAAACGCCGTATAAGCCCCGTCGGGGCTACTGTAGTCGTTCCCCAGGTTGTTACAGACGCTACTAATGAAGAATCCAAGAAAATTTGACCTAGACCCCCGCACCTAAAGGATCTGTGGGCTAACACACATGAAAAACTGACAAAATTGCCTAATTCCTGTTGCGTCACCCCTAAAGTGCTCCTAAATGCCGTAGAATCCCCGTTGGGGCTACTGGTATCATTAACCAGGTCATTACGAACGCTAATATAGAAGAATCCAAGAAAATTCGACCAGCACCCCCGACATCTAAAAAATTTGTGGGCGTTACACATAAAAAAATGACAAAATCGCCTAATTCCTGTTGGGTCGCCTCTAAAATACTCCTAAACGTTGTAGAAGCTCTACCGAGGCTACTGGAGTCATTCACCAGTTCTTTGCGGACGCTACTAATGAAGAATCCATGAAAATTCGATCCGAGCCCCTGGTACCTAAAAAATTCATGGGCTAACACACACTAAAAAATGATAAAATCGCCTAATTCCTATTGCATAGCCCTTAAAATGCTCCTAAACATCGTAGAATCCCTGCCAGGGCTATTGAAGTCATTCTCCAAGTCGTTATGGACGCTACTAAAGAAGAATCCAAGAAAAATCGAACCTGACCCCTGGCACCAAAAAAATCAGTAGACTAACACACACAAAAAATGACAAAATCATCTAATTTCTATTGCGTCGCACCTAAATTTCTCTTAAACAACGTTGAAGCCCCGTCGGGGCTACTAGAGTCGTTCCTTAGGTCGTTACGAATGCTACAAAATAAAAATCCAAAAATATTCGATTCGACCCCTTGACACCTAAAATATTCGTAGGTTAACACGAATGAAAAAATGACAAAATCATTTAATTCCTAGTGCGTTGCCCTTAAATGCCATAATAGCCCCGTCAGAGTTACTAGAGTCGTTTTCCTGATTGTTATTAACGCTACTAATGAAGAATTCAAGAAAATCAACTCGAACCCCCGGTACCTAAAAAATATGTGGTCCAACACACACGTAAAATTGACAAAATCGCCTAATTTCTGTTGCGTTGCTCCTAAAATGCTCCTAAACGTCATAGAAGCCTCGCTGGAGCTACTGGAGTCGTTCCCCAGATTGTTACGAACGCTACTAATGAAAAATTCAAGAAATTTTTGCCTGGACCTCTGACACCTAAAAAATTCGTGGGATAACACACGAAAAAATGACAAAATTACTTAATTTCTATTGCGTCGCCCTTAAAATGCTCCTAAATGCCCTAGAAGCCTCGACGGGGCACTGCAGTCATTCCCCAGATCGTTACAGATGCTACTAAAGAATAATCCAAGAAAATTCAACCCAGACCCCCAAGCACTTAAAAAATCTGTAGGCTAACACACGGAAAAATAAAAAAATCACATAATTTCTATTGCGTCGCTCCTAAAATGCTCCTAAACATCATAGAAGCCCCGTTGTGGCTACTTGAGTCATTCTCCGGTTTGTTATGGACGCTACTAAAAAAGAATTCAAGAAAATTCGACTCGGATTCACGACACCTAAAAAATCTATGGGTAAAATACACGAAAAATGACAAAATTGCCTAATTCCTGTAGCGTCGCCACTAAAATGCTGTTAAACACTGTAGAAACCCTGCTGTGGCTATTGGAGTCGTTTCCCTAATCGTTACGGATACAAGACATTGTCTGTTATATGTCAGACACAATGTTTGATACATAAATACTATAAATCAGATACATCTAGTACATAAATTTCTACTCTGTTTACTAACTATGTATCAGTTTGTATAACTAATATTTTCTTAAAATGTGAAGCACATCGATGTAATATTTTACTACCTTCGGAAGAAGTCCAAGATGCAGTTAGGCTATCAGTATCAATGCACAACAACAAACTGTATTTTTAAAGTTTTTATTGAATCTGCACACACACGATACTATCACATTTCACCTGATATTTCTATCCAAGAAGACATGGCACGGGCGTCTGTTATAGCTCATCACGAGAGATCTGTGAAGAACATAATAAGAGGTTTCTCAATTTCTGCCGGTTTGTCTTGGCATTTGGTAGATGAGGTATACATTCCGATAAATTATGATAGGGATTTTCATTGGGTTCTGACAGTAGTTGTGTTGAAACAGAGGTTGATATGCGTCTATGATTCATCATCTGGAAGAAGAAGTAGCAACCCTTTCCCAGAGATTCAAAAGATAACAGTAATGCTACCTACATACCTTCACAATAGTGGTTTTTTTTGAGAAGATTGAACGTACTGATTGGTCGTCGCTTGATTCATACAAGGACAAATTAACCGGTAACATGCTTGAAGCACATCACCCTTTTGCAGTTGAATATTTTGAAGGAATTGCGCAACAAGGAAGCGATAGCTTGTGAGTATTAACAAATATGCATATTTAATTCATGAAAATATCATTTTTATTTTTTTAAAGTTGGTTATTTCTTTGTTTGCAGGGATTGTGGTATTTTTCTAGCTATTTTTGCTGAATATTTTAGTGATGAAATTTCTATTCCAACTATTGGACTACATGTCGAATACTTTCTTTCAAGATATATCTCACTATTGTGGAATTATGGTTGTCGGAAGGCCAATGATGGTTATATTAGTGAAAATGACACTCCAAAAAAACCTAAGAGAGATTTCATCGCTCCTGGTCAAGGAGAACCGATGAACATCAAGTAGTTTTTTTAAAAAATTGGTAATAGTAGAATGCAGAATTTTATTTTGGCACCAACAGTAAATATTTTTTTTGGCTATTCAACAATTTAGCAGATGTTGTTGAATATAGATTTCGTTGTTCGTATCATAATCCTTTGTATCAATTACATATCTATGGGTAATTTTAAAACTGTGGTGCATTGTACATATTAAGTGTAAATTAATATCAAATTTTGTTCATGATACATAACCTTTCTAATATGTGGTGCATTGTAACAATGCTTATGTATCAACCATAAATCAGTCGAATGGTCATGTATCAGTAATCAATGTATCAAACTCAAATATAAGATGGAAGTTTATGTATCATATTTTCATGTATCAAACTTTACTGCTTCTGATACATTTACAACTTAATGAGATTTACAACTTATATCAATACAAGTTGTTAAGTATCAACCATAAATCAGTTGAAAGCTAATACAACAATCTTCAATGTATCAACCATAAATCAGTCGAATGGTCATGTATCAATAATCAATGTATCAAACTCAAATATAAGATGAAAGTTTATGTATCAGATTTTCATGTATCAAACTTTACTACTTCTGATACATTTACAACAAAACACCTATAATGCCTTGTACCAAATAATCCTAAATCAATATCTGACACATTCTTTTTGTATCATATACATGTTTTAAATTTACCATTTCCACATAAACGTTAAATGATTATATAACTTTATATGATATATCAGATTCATAACAATGATGTATCAGTGACATTTGTCAGCATAAATAACTTACTTAATTTATTTATTTTGATATTTAATAAATTTTACTACATCACTATCAAGTAACTTACAATGAAAATAATTACCAATCATGCATGTATCAGTTATTGATATTTAATTACTTTTCTGATACATAGAGTTTTAATCTGTTCATGGGTATCTACCAAGTAGAAGTAGGTATCAAATAAAACCACTAAAATGTTAAAAATCCGTGTAGTATGAATTTTATTTAAAAAGGAACTACTACATTATAAAAATAAAAAGCAGATGCGTAAGTACATGATCCAAATCGAATGTATCCTGAGAAATCAAAATATCATTTCTCTTTGGAAATGAAATTACAAGTTTTTCTGTTGTGGCCTTCATGGCCACAACGACCACAATAATTTGTGCTAGTACTTAGCTTCTCACTAGAGTTCTTTTTTCTTCCTTTCTTTGGTCTTTCTGACATCCTTTTATATCTTGGTGGCAAGACGACTTCTTCCAAAATTTCTTTCAGAACAGACCAATCTTTCTTATCTGGCATTAGAACCATTGGAAATTCATAAGTATTTGCCAACGCCTCTGGCTTGTAGTAATCAGAGCAGTATGGGTGCATGTCTGTAATGTTCTTGCTCTTCAACACAACAATTGTGTGTGGACATGGTATCTCGTCTAGTTAAAACCTATCATAATTGCATGTTTTTCTTTCAAGACATACAATATATCTTCTACATGATTCATAAACAGAATATAGATAATCTGATGAAGCAACAACCTGCAGAAAATAATTATCACAAATATGAATACAGAACTGAAAAAAAACAAAAACTATGTATCAAGCTGATACATACTTAAAAATAACTGATGTATACCTTCGTTCTCGAACACTTCATCGTGTTTACTACTAGGATATCTTCGAATTTTCTACCCAAAGTATATTTTCTATAAGCTGCTATTTTCCTTATTTTTGCAGTTCCAAGCACCAAATAACATTCTCGTCTCCTCCAAAAAGTCAATTATAGACAACTCTCGTGCTTCAACAAGACATACATTGATACATTCTTCGATGTTAGAAGTCATCATTCTCCCCCTGTTGACAGTTGCATAAATTCTTGACCACTTTTTGTACCTGCATTTTTCAAATACTCTGTCACCCGGTGATCAATTTTTTCAACTTTTGTCATTAATTTTTTGAATTCATCTTTTTGGTATGCCTTGGCCATCGAGTAGAAGAGGTGACTTAGCATAGTTTTTCTCCTCCTGTAGTTAGTACACACATTTTTTCATATATGCCACATGCATGCAAAGTGAGGGACATTGGGAAATACAATAGTTACACTCTTCATTATGCTTTCGTTCCTATCTGATACAACACACATATTGTCCCTCTTACCAAATGCATCTTTGAAGTGCTGAAAAAATCATGACCACGATGAATCATTTTCTGTATCAACAACACCATACGCCAATGGAAATATGCAACCTAAAAAATTATTATCATCCATAAAATAGTTATTAGACTTCATCAGATTCACAAAAAATGTGTCAAATGAGATGATACATTGCTATTCAATACACAACAGTAACAAAAAGTAATACCTTCCCCATCAAGTGTGCTAGCTGATACAAATATCCCTTTATATGGTCCATCAAGATGAACATCGTCAACAACAACTACAGGTCTACAAAACTAAAAATCCCTTAGCAATGGCCTTAACGCTATGAATAGATACATGAACTCATCAGTTCGTGACTTGTGCATAGTTATGTACGAATTTGGATATACGGTTTTAGCATATGTATGTATACAGGCAGCTGTCTATATCCATTAGCAGATTTTCTCCTTAACATCTCCAAATCATGTTCTTTTGCACACCATGCTTGTTGATAGGTAATATCAATCTCATAGGTTGCTTTAATATCCTTTCATATATCATTAGGGGTGTGAATTCTCTTAAGATTAACCAATTTAAGTGCAGTGAATGCACTAACAAAAGCCTTTGTAGCATGAACTTTGTTGAAAATTCTATCTCTTAAGGGACACGAATGTTCACTATTGAAATATCTCACTTTGAATATATCAGAGTTTTTCCTACACGATGCTTTCATTCTCCAACAACAATAGTCTGAATAGCATATTAACACATAACTGCACATTTTTAGGAAAAATTATTAACATGCATTAGATACACAGAGATTCATATGTAACATGACCAAATAAAAGTACATATTGACAGCAAAATATTTTTCAGTTGTACCTGATACATAATAATTAGTATGTATCATGACTATAAAATAAAAATTAAATTTCCAAAATCAACAGCATATTAGAGAACCTTATTTAACTTTATTAGATACATAATATTATGATGTATCATGAATAAAAAACTAAATGAACTTGATACGACCTGAAATGTACATAGTGTTACTTAACCATTAAAATTTAGTGTTTAGAAATGTATCAAGGATTAGATTTTCAATCACTTTCTATAAAACAAATTTATAACTATATGTATCAGATAGTTATTAAACAATTATACTCACTGTATCAAACTCAATATATATATATATATATATATATATATATATATATCTACACACTATGTATCTGGATATGTCAGAACTCATTAACATTTCAGAACTCATTCAATACCATACACATAGCAAAATAACTTCAAATGTCCATACCTTTTACTGTCAGATCTTTTAACTTTGAAATTTAATCCATTATCAATTTTGTATTTGGCCATTATAGTAACTAGTGTTTCTTTGTTCTTATACAATTACTTCTCATTCACTTTCACATCCAATTCTAGTATATAACAGGTTGCTACATTATCAGATTCTTCTAAACCAAGAATTTGTGAATCATTCTTGTTTTCTTCGACACAAACAATTGCTCCAGATGTAGAGTTGAATGTTTGTATCTCACATCTCTTTCTATCTGATTGTTGTTATGCACACGGGATACATTACGAATCCAGGCTAGTTCTTCTTCAACTCTATGTAAAGATTAACACCCATATCATTACGAATAATCATTAGCGATGAGTTACCTTGAATGATGTATCGAATTTCAATGTTTTTCACTGATTCATCGATGGTCAATTCAGCAGCAATTGCTGATTTTAGATTCACGAAAAATATATTGTCGCCCACTACGATTCCATCACTTTTGTATCGTTCACAACTCACCTCGGATGACCAAACTCCGAAATGTCTCAGTAAAATCGAGATATTCATCTCGAATAGCTTGATGAATTTTGAATTTTGGTTTGAAGTTTGTTAGGATCCTATGCTCTGCTTTTTGAATTTTTCAAATTCCTCATAACTGTTACGCTTTGTTTGGGTTAATTCCCTTATTTAACTAAGTAATTGATTGAAAGAAGGAAACTTAACTTGATTTACGTTACCTTTCAATAAAAAACTCAACAACATTAATTATTATGTATCAAATCGCGATGTATCAGACGCAACTCCTATGTATCAGAAAACTTCCCAAAAACAGAAAATTCGGGTAATTTTAAAAAATATCAGAATAAGTTATAATTGACCTTTTTCACTATGAGATTTAAGTAAAATCTATAAAATTTATATCATTAAATTTCCTCATTTTGTGTTAAATTTTCCCCACAACTACATTAAATACCAGTAGGCAATTTTTATTTATGTAACTAAACAAGTCTTGTTGTAGAGGAATTATTAATATTACAATAATACCTTTTATAACAACATATCACTATAGTGATCAAGTTTTTTTTTCGAACTTTGTTATAGAGAAATTTGACTTTGTTAGGTATTTACCAGGCCCCTAATGTCCGTTGGAGACGAATCGGACGGTAGAAAAGCATTGTATGATCTTCTAGCAGTGGCCATATTTGCAGCTTCTGTTAGATGAAAATTATCAAAGAACATATATTGATTCCTGTTACTGCATGGAATTTGTCCATCACGACTGCATACTCCTTTGGGTGTTGTGTTTGATATTATGCAGCATGGTGAGTCAAAAACTGTAAAACCTGAAATTAATCCAAAAAAATACATGATATTAGATTATCGAAAAAAAACAACTCTCTCTCTTCCAATTTATATGATAATGTAATCCGTTCGAAAAAGAATGATAACCTGAGATCAAACCGCCGAATCAGAAAAATTGGGTTTGTTGTCAGTAAAGGATCTTTTAGCAATCGAATCGAAATTCAGTCTTCAACTTTTGACAGATAAGATTTTAGCAACCGACCGGTGATGATGATGGATTTTTTTTCAATCGTTATTATAGCAACTGCATTTGGACTTTTAGCGTCCGGTGATTGACCTATAGCCGGATTAAAAAGAATCATAACCAAGTTTTTTTGTTTTCGCTAAAGGATCTTTAATGATCAGGTTGAAATCTAGGCATTAACTTTTAACAACCATGCTTTAGCAATTGACCGGTTATAAACAGATTTTTTTTCCAGCAATTATTGATCTATAGCGATCGAATTTGGACTTTTAGCGTGACCTATAAATGCACAAATATTATGACATGTTTTAAAAACATAAGTTTCAAAATTATTTTTTCCTCTTTTAAATAAAACAATTTATGCCTAGTAGGGTAGGATTGGGCTGGTTAGGCTGGGACTAAGCATTGTTAAACCTACCCCTTACTAGAAGAAAAAGGAAGATTAATATTTGTCTACAATCCTACAATTCATCCAACCTTGTGCCATTTCTTTATTTTTATCATATTAATTGTTATCTCCGTTTTATTTTATGTGTCTATTTAATTAAAACGTACTAAGTTTTGACGAACCCATATTTGACTTCTACCAATCCGTTGACATGTGAAATGTTGGATTTAAAAAAGGAAGTGGTAACAAACAAACATTGAAACAGAAAGAGAACTAATCCCTACTTTCTGATTTATGCAATGTTGTTTAATTGGACACAATTTTAAAAGGATTTTTTTTTCGAAACTTGTGATTTTAGCGGTAAATATTTATCACGTCAAATGTTTATATCAAACAAATAGATACATGACATGCATATTAATTGCGCATACACTTAACTATGATTAATTCATGAATATTTCATTATCAAATCACTTAAATTATAGCAAATTGAGTTAGTTTAAAAAATTAAATATCCAATACGAATAAGTAATTATCAAATAAATAATATTATAATAAATGAAGAGTGAAAGAATATTTTAACCTACCAGTGGGTGGACCTCCTGTTGAAATGCTAGTCTGATTTAAAATAATAAACCTTGCATTAGGAAGATTAGTGTTCAAATCATCAATTAGAACCTTTAATTTCTGATTAAAGAGTTGGACATAATTATTAATGAAATCAACACATCCAGATTCATTTCTTCCAAATTTTCTGATCTCCTCTGGCAAACAACCTAATAGACCAATATTTGATACTGCCACCTTCCTTGCTCCATAGCCATGCAAACTCTGAAAAAAGATATACCAAAAAAAAATATACAAATCAAAATGGACTGAATCAATAATAATCCATCCAACGGTTATTTGAATTGAATCAAAATAAATATGAGCTAAATATTTGATAAAATTCACGAATAACCATTTTTCATTTTCTATAATTGAAAAATAATCATTATCATGAAGTTTCAAATTCTCGAGACATTGCATTAGTGGAGTTTAAAATTCCACTAGTTGAACTCCATGATGATATCTTTGAGTTTCGTGTTAGGTGATTATTTTTCTTTACCTAAATATTGAGTTATAGCCCAATACATCCAATCTAACCAAGTTTTAATATATATTTTTTGTTTAATTATGAAATATAACTAATAAAACTTTTTTTCTTCATTATTGCTATAGAACATATAAAACAAAATAGAAAATTAAAAATATTTTGACAAGTTCTCTTGTGTATAAATTTCAGCGTAACTTTTAGATGGATAAATTTGATTATGCCAAATGATCTACAAGATTGACTTTGGATTTGGCTGGTCGATCTTGAATTTTCAACCTTGCTTGCATCGTGAACAAAACTTCAAGTCCAACAAATTTTGATTTTTAATCATGAAGGTTTTGCTCACAAAGCAAGCTGGGTTCAAAAGTTCTCAAGACCACTAATTTCCAAGGTCATTGAGTAATAATTTAATTCCTGAGTCTATCCAAATTGACCAATTATGAAAATAAGCCCCTAGCACTAACAAGGGTCGTGGTGGAGTGATAAGTGTTTCATCTTTAATTAGAGGTCTTTGAGTCTCCATAGGTACGGAGTCACCTTTGTTAGGGAGCGTTTTACCCTAATGTAAGACTTCTCGGTGTGAATTCAAATTTTGTCGGACTCCAATGTGGATATCAGATATATGCCCCTAGCCAACTACCCAAACTTCAATGGATAATGCGAATCATATTTTCATGGTCTAATTTTGCTACCTCTAAAAATAAAATGTAGTAATTAATTATTAGTAAAAGTTACCCTTAGTTGTCCTTCAAATTGTTGAACAAGGATGGTTGCAAACCTATCTGGGATGAACATTTGACTTGATGGGTAAAATCTTGGCTCTAAATAATTGTTGATATAATCATTGGTACCCATATCAACAGTGTATAGGCATTTGTTTAATAGACTTCTAGTTGCAGCAACATTTCCAAGTATGGAAGTAATTTTTAGAATTGTGACTTGATGGTTCAACAGTTGCCTATTCATGCTGATCCTATCACCCTGTAACATAAATAGTGACGAAATCAGAATTTTTACGAAGATCAAAATATATACACAAAAAAAATTCTTTTATCTGTAAATTTTCGACTAAAGAGATATAAATTGATGTGAAAATGGTAATAGTATGGTATTCCAAATTGAAATAAGTAGAACATTAATAGTATAGATAGTGACAGAGTCGGGATTTTGAGGACGAGATTACAAAAATCGAAAAATATCATACCTGAAATTTGAACCTTGCATTTCTCGTATGTTATAAAGAAAAATTTAAAATTTAAAAAGTGTATTGATTCAAGAACATACAATAAATTACACTTTTATTATGAACGTTTACTACTATGCAAGGCCAAGACGACATATATGAAGGGAAAATAGAAGGAATCAACATGTATTACACGTGTAAAATCTGAATCTCGTTCGTTGAAAATATATATTAGGTATATAAGTCAAATTAAACGAGTTTTTTACCCATCGATAACCCGTCTCATCGCGAATTCCAGAAAGTCCTGATCCATAATTGACTCCTCTAAGTATTTCATTGCCTCTTGCAGTTGCATATGGCGGAATGGAACTATTGAATCCTATGAGTTCAGCTGAACGGAAGAAAAAAACTGTTAGTCAAGGGACGATACTATAACCGGTAAAGATTCATCGTAATTTTTTTTCCGCCCAGTAACAAAGTCAAGAATTTCACTAAAGGGTGTTTAAAATAGAGTTGATACACATGTATAGAGCTTAATAATTGATTGATATATATACATAGTAAAAATTTCAACAATAGATATCCAATTGACCAACCTTCAACCAATGTAGCTCCGCCCTTGCCTCTATTCCATTTAATGTATCATTGATTTGACTCGGTATAGAATTCAAGAAATAAAGAAAGTTTTTTTAAAAAACTATGGTCTAAAACTAGCAGTAAACAGTTATGTGGATACAATTCATCTCATTAATTAAGAGGATGATAAGAATTGTAAAGTTAAATCATTTCTAAATATATAAAAAGAGTGATTATTTTGGGAGATGATGTTGGGACAGAGGAAATCTCTCTCTATATAAGTCAAATATTATTTTATATCAATATAATTATGTTTTTCCAATAAGACCAACCTGTTTGTTGATTGAGGGATAAGATACGCAGTAGAAGAAAAGATGATACGAAGATGGTTAACAACAAGTGATAGGTGGTCTTGTGGAGCTTTGGAAAAAGGTAGCCCTGTGTGGGAGTTTATATATGTAGTATATTTTGAACACCATCAACAAAATTTTTGAGCTGGGGTCTATTGAAAACAATCTTTGTTTAGACCATACTCCACAATGAAAAGAGTAAGATATTCATACATCCTACCCTTCTCAAATCTCACTTATAGAACTACACTGAATATGTTGTTGTTGAAGAAAAGGAAAAATTGCGAAAGAAAATGTACCTATAAAGTCAGCTTTGTTGCGGCCATTGGTAAATCTTCCATTTTGTGGACCAGTGGGGAAATCAATTCCATAAGGAAAATAATTGGCCTTGGCTGTTGTTATAAGGTTATTGTTATTCCCATTATCAACAGTTGAATCTCCAAATATGAAGTAACATGGCACTTGTGGTTTCCCTTTTACCATTGAAAACATGATAAACATTGAAATAATCAAAATAAACCATATTACTATATGATCCCCACATGAAGACATTCTTTAGTTATTGAATGATGAAAAGAGAGATCAAAGAAAAATGCGAAGGAAAGTGATAAATGCAAAAAGTGGAACTTAGAACTACCTATTTATAGAGGATATCAAGCTTGTGGAAGCGAAGGAGATTTGAGTCGTAATTGTTGCAGATTACTTTTGAAAGAAAAAAGTCAGCTAAGTATTGTAAATATACCTATTTTTGGGACCATCAATCATTAATTAGGCCATATTCGTAGTGTGGGAAAAATTGCAAGTCTATTTATTTCAGTTGCATGTTTAAAGTTAAGCTTGTTAGATAAAATGACAGAAGTTTTATATGATTGAAATTTAAGCATTTTTGTATGAAGAACTATATACAACTATTTTTGCCTAAATGTTAGTCATCTTTATATTTGAAGTTGACTTTTGTTAAACCTAACAACTTCAGACACGTATCTGAAGTTGTTTCGAAGTGAATATTTATACACAAAAAAGTAAAAGATAGATATAAATTAATTAGTGATGTCCAAATATTATCTAGTGAATTTTTATGGAGAAAACTATATACTAATAATAATGATTGTTAATTGGAATATCGTAAAGGTAGAAAGTCGTCTCAAAATTTGAGCCCCACCATAATAGTAAGAGTGCGGCTTAGATCCACTAAAATGAAATATACGTAATTTTGCTAGAGAAATAATTAAGTGGAACTTACATTACCTATTCATAGAGGATGTCAAGGATGTGAAAATCAAAGAAATTCTTTCGCTTTGTGATAATTTCTACTGAACATTAAGTCGCTTCCGCAAGGAGACACCTGTATGTCTCTTAAACTATCATTTATGAGTTGAAATACTATAAATATAAAACATTATCTCATGTAGGGTAAAATCGAGCCCCAACCATCTTAATAGTAAGAGTGCGGCTTAAGTCATTGTCTCCTCCCTTCCTTCACCTGTTATAAGTCTCTTAAGCTATTATTTATAAGTTAAAATATTATAAATATAAAAACTTATCTCAGGTATGATTAAGGTCGAGCCTCGACCATCCTAATAGTAAGAGTGTGACTTAAGTCATTGTTTCCTCCCCTTCCTTTTTGACCATCCCCTTCACCCCTTAAACTACACTCCCCACCCTCCCATTCTTAGAGCATTTTGCAAGATTAGATATAGATCATAATAGACTTTCTTGATTGCTTATCGAACACTATAAAATTAGTAAAAACAAAAATAACTTATTTTCCATTTTTTTTTATAGAAAAACATTTTCAACATACCCTAAATGAATAGAAAATTTGTGGAGAAGTCAAAAGTTAGCTAGCTTCAATATGGGCCTTGCACCCCCACCTCCACATCTTTGACTTTAAAATTGTGGAACGGTCAAAGATAATCATATCATGGAATTGCAACTAGTTGTCTAGGTTTTTTGAATTTTATACCATATGCTAAAAACTAACAATTTATTATCAACCAAGTAAAATGGTTGTCCACTTAAAATGGTGGATAGTCCATTTACTTTTTAAGTGAGTAAATTGCCCACTAATATTTTCCTCCACTTGTAAATATGGCTATAAATATAGCCTTAAACTTCAATGTAAAAACACACAAAACATATAAAAGAAGAGAATTACTATCACTCTCTCTATATTACTACTCTCTCTATTAATATTTTCTATATTATTCTCTTGTTCTTCTTCCTTTATAAAATTGTCAAGTTAGTTAATTTATAACACGTTATCAGCACGAAGCTCTAATTTTTCAGAAAATTAACTTCTATATCAGGTATATCTACTAAAACAATTTAATTTTTAAGTTGTCTTTGTTACTTTCAAATTAATTTTCATCATGTCAAACTTGTCAAAATTGGAATTTTGGCACTTGATATTTCTGGTAAAAATTATTTGTCATGGGTACTTGATGCTGAAATTCACCTTACCGCTAAGGGTCTTGGTGATGCTATAATTGAAGGAAATACAGCATCAAGTTAGGATAAAGCAAAGGCTATGATTTTCCTTCGTCATCATCTAGATGAAAGCCTAAAAATGGAATACTTGACAGTGAAAGATCCACTTGAATTGTGGAAAGACTTAAAATGGAGGTATGACCACCTCAGGGCAACGGTATTGCCAAGGACTCGTTATGAGTGGATGCACTTACGATTTCAAGATTTTAAAACCGTAATTGAGTATAATTCTGCTATATTTAGAATAACTTCCCAATTAAAATTATGTGGAGAAAATATAAATGATGAGGACATGTTAGAAAAGACACTAACTACTTTTCATGCCTCTAATGTAATATTACAGCAGCAATACCGTGAAAAGAGTTTTAAAAAATACTCTGAATTGATATCATGCCTTTTGGTGGCTGAACAACATAATGTCCTTTTAATGAAAAATTATGAAGCCCGTCCCACTGGAACTGCTCCATTACTGGAGGTAAATATGGTAAAGGCACATGGCCAGTCTGAAAGAAGACAAAATAAAAATTATGGCCACAATAATATGCGCGGACGTGGCAATGACAGAAGACGATTTAATAATCGTCGAGGTGGTGGTCAACATAAAAGGGAGAACAATATCAGTTCTCAAAATGGCCCTTCAAAAAGTAACTGTCATCGTTGTGGCATGAAAGGCCACTGGAAAAATGAATGTCGGACGCCTGAGCATTTTGTAAGACTTTATCAAAATTCTTTTAAAAGAAAGGCAAATAGAGGTGGTGCCTTTTCTTCTAATGCTCGGATAGAGTCACACTTGGCGTTCGAAAATAATGTTGAGGCAAGACCTTTGAATAATGATAATATTGAAGCAAATCTGGCCTTAAGGGATGATGATTTTAATGACCTCAATGATATTACTCATTTGGAGGTTGAAGATTTTTTAAGGATCTTAATTGATGTTTAATTTCATGTTTTTCAATATGTTAGCATGTACTTCGAATTATTGTGTTTTTACGTTTATGTATTTGAAGAAAAAAAAATCAAGGTCACATTTTTATGATAATTGTATATTGTTTATTACATTGTGCTATTTTACAATATTGTAATTAATTACTATTAGTGTGCTATTATTTAATCTTAATATCATATTGTTACTAAAAATAATATTCTCCTTATTTAATGTCATTATACTAACTGTTTATTCTTGTTAATATTTTAGACATTAATAATATATAATGATTGTATTATTTTTGTCAATAAACAAATTATCTATACATGATGAATAATATTCTATTAATGTTTTATAATATTTTATATTTGTTTTTAATACTTGTGTATAATATTTATTTAAGGTTAATAAGTATATAATTCCATAAACTAAATTATTGTAACATTCATCATAATTGAATCATATAATTTTTTAAATTCTAAATTACCATAATTTAACTTTTAAAAAAAAAGGGACTTATGTTTTTCTAGCAAAATTGTTACTTATTTTATTTCTTACAATGCATTTTTATTTTATGAAGATAAATAAATTTATCAGTCTTCAATTGAATTCAAGATGAATAATGGAGATATGTGCATTTTGGATAGTGCCACAATTCATACGATATTAAAAGAAAAGAAATATTTTTGTCATTTGATTATGAAAAAGGCCTATGTCAATACAATATATAGTAGTACAAAATTAATTGAAGGCTCTGGAAAAGCAGCCTTATTACTACCTGGAGGAACGATATTGGTAATTGATAATGCATTATATTGTAGTAAGTCTCAAAGAAACTTGTTAAGTTTCAAGGTTATTCGCCAAAATGGCTATCATATTGAGACTGCAAATGAAGGAAAGGTTGAATACTTTTATATTACTACAATAAATATGGAGAAGAAAATTGTGTACGAAAAATTACCTGCACTTTCTTCTGGGTTGTACCATACAAATATTGGTACTGTTGAATCACATGCCATTGTAAACAAAAGGTTTACTGATTCTAATGATTTTATCATTTGGCATGACTGGTTGGGCCATCTCGGTTATAATATGATGCGCAGAATTATTGAGAATTCACATGGACACACTTTGAAGAATCAGAAAATTCTTCAATCTAAGGAATTCTCTTGTGTTGCTTGTTCTCAAGGAAAACTGATTATCAAACCATCAGCAACTAAGGTTGGGATTGAATCCCCTGCGTTTCTGGAACGTATACAGGGTGATATATGTGGGCCAATTCACCCTTCATGTGGACCATTTAAATATTATATGGTCTTGATAGATGCATCTACAAGATGGTCACATGTGTGCTTATTATCAACTCGCAACATGGCTTTTGCGAGATTGTTAGCTCAAATTATAAGGTTAAGAGCACAATTTCCAGATTATGCAATAAAGACAATTCGTCTTGATAATGCTGGTGAATTCACATCTCAATCATTTAATGATTATTGTATGTCGGTTGGAATAAAAGTTGAGCATCCGGCCGCTCATGTACATACTCAAAATGGTCTAGCAGAATCATTGATTAAACGCCTCCAATTGATAGCTAGACCATTGCTTATGAGGACAAAACTTCCTATTTCAGTATGGGGGTATGCTATTTTGCATGCAGCATCACTTGTGCGCATAAGGCCAACAAATTATCATGAATTTTCCCCATTACAGTTGGCGTTTGGAAGTGAGCCAAATATATCCCATCTTAGAATATTTGGGTGTGCGGTATATGTCTCAATTGCTCTACCGCACCGCACAAAGATGGGTCCCCAAAGAAGGTTGGGAATATATGTTGGGTATGAATCTCCTTCTATTATAAAATATCTGGAACCTATGACTAGAGATTTATTTACGGCAAAATTTGCTAATTGTCATTTTGATGAATCAGTATACCCAACATTAGGGGGAGAACATAAGCAGTTGAAAAATGAGATAGATTGGAATTCATTGTCACTATCTCATTTAGATCCTCGAACAAATCAATGTGAGCAAGAAGTTCAAAAGATGATTTATTTGCAGAATATTGCAAATCAACTACCGGATGCATTTACTAACCTTCAACGGGTTACTAAATCGCATATCCCAGCTGCTAATGCTCAAGTTCGAGTTGATGTCCCGGTAGGACAACTTGTTCAGGCAAATGAGTCTAGACCACGCTTAAAACGTGGAAGACCATTTGGTTCCAAAGATAAAAATCCTCGAAAAAGGAAAGGAATAAATGATCAAGATGATCATAATTTGGAGGCGAGTGCTCAAGAAGAGCCCAGAGACACAACAAATGGTGATACCACCGAGGAGGTCTAAGTACCTGAAAATAATGAGAATGAAGAAATCTCAATAAGTTATGTCTCAACAGGAAAACGGTGGAACCGAAATGATATTGTGGTCGATAATATTTTTGCTTATAATGTTGTCATTGAAATAATGCAACAAGATAAGGATCTTGAACCAAAATCTGTCGATGAATGCAGACAGAGAAATGATTGGCCAAGATGGAAGGATGCAATTCAAGCAGAGTTAACTTCACTTGAAAAACGTGAAGTTTTTGGATCAATAGTTCGAACACCTTAAGGTGTCAAGCCAGTAGGGCACAAATGGGTTTTTATGCGTAAACAAAATGAAAAGGGTGAAGTCGTAAGATATAAAGCACGACTTGTAGCCCAAGGTTTTTCGCAAAGACCTGGCATTGACTATATGGAAATATATTCCCCTGTGGTGGATGCAATTACTTTCAGGTATCTAATGAATTTGGCAGTTTATGAAAAGCTTGAAATGCACTTAATGGACGTGGCCACTGCCTATTTATATGGTTCATTGGACCACGACATTTTTATGAAAATTCTCGAAGGGTTCAAAGTGCCTGAAGCATACAAGGATTCTCGAGAAAATTGCTCAATAAAACTTCAAAAATCCTTGTACGGGTTGAAACAATCAGGGAGAATGTGGTACAATTGTCTTAACGAATATTTGCTAAAAGAAGGATATAAAAATGATCCAATTTGCCCTTGTGTCTTTATGAGAAGGTCTGGATCTGAATTTGTCATAATAGCAGTATATGTTGATGATTTGAATATTATTGGAACTCCAGAAGAACTTTCAAAGGCAGTAAAATGTCTGAAAAGGGAGTTTGAAATGAAAGACCTTGGAAAGACAAAATTTTGTCTTGGTCTACAAATTGAACATTTTACAAATAGGATATTTGTCCATCAATCAACATATACTGAAAATATTTTAAAGAGATTTTATATGAATAAAGCACACCCATTGAGTACTCCAATGGTTGTGAGATCTCTTGATATTAATACAGATTCGTTTCGGCCTTATGAAAATGATGAAGAACTTATTGGTGCTGAAATACCATACCTTAGTGCAATTGGTGCATTAATGTATCTTGCCAACAATTCTAGACCAGATATAGCTTTCTCAGTAAACTTGTTAGCAAGATTTAGTTCTTCACCAACACGCAGACACTAGAATGGAATTAAACATATATTCAGATACCTTCGAGGTACCATTGATATGAGATTGTTTTACTCAAATGATTCCATATCACAATTGATCGGTTATGCAGATGCGGGATATTTATCTGATCCCATAAAGGTCGATCGCATACATGCTATTTATTTCCATGTGGTGGTACAGCTATATCATGGCGTTCAACAAAGCAAACTATGGTTGCCACTTCCTCAAATCATGCAGAGATAATAGCCATTCATGAAGCAAGTCGATAATGTGTTTGGTTAAGATCAATAACTGAACACATTCAAGAAACATGTGGTCTTTCTTTGACAAAAGACGCTCCAACAATATTGTATGAAGACAATGCTGCATGTATAGCTCAACTGAAGGGAGGATACATCAAAGGAGACAGAACAAAATATATTTCACCAAAATTCTTTTTCACTCATGATCTTCAAAAGAAGGGTGAAATAGATGTCCAACAAATTCGTTCAAGTGACAATTTGACGGATATGTTCACCAAAACATTGCCAACTTCAACCTTTGAGAAAATGAGATACAAAATTGGAATGCGTCGTCTTCGAGATATTAAGTGATATTTTCATCAGGGGGAGCAAAATACGTGCTGTACTCTTTTTCCCTTAGTCAATGTTTTGTCCCACTGGGTTTTCCTGATAAGGTTTTTAATGAGGCAGCACTCAAGGCGTATTATCAGATGTGTGTACTCTTTTTCCTTCATTAGGCCTTTTCCCACTGGGTTTTTCCTAATAAGGTTTTAACGAGGCACAACATCTATGGATGTTCAAAATAACAATGTATATTATTTTATTTTTTGTAAAGTTTTAACGAGACACATTTCTCGTGGACATCCAAGGGGGAGTATTATCAACCAAGTAAAATGATTGTCCACTTAAAATGGTGGATAGTCCATTTACTTTTTAAGTGGGTAAATTGCCCACTAATATTTTCCTCCACTTGTAAATATGACTATAAATATAGTCTTAAACTTCAATGTAAAAACACACAAAACATATAAAAGAAGAGAATTACTATTACTCTCTCTATATTACTACTCTCTCTATTAATACTTTCTATATTATTCTCTTGTTTTTCTTCCTTTATAAAATTGTCAAGTTAGTTAATTTATAACACAATTTTATATGTATACATTGTTGGCAAAAAATTTGAAAAAAAGGTGTTGGATTGACTATCCTCATTGCTGATTATAGCTTTGCCCATATGCACTAAATTGGGGTGTGTGTGTGTGTTTTCATTTTGAGAAAATCCCTAATAAAAATAGTCCTTTAAGAATATTCTTTGAGCAGTTTTGTTCCTTTCTGTTTGTTAAAAATGAACATTTTAATGAGAACTGTGATGGAATTTTAATTTGATAATTTAAAGCATTAATGAAGTTCAAGTCTTCGATTCAATTTATTAATCTGTTATAATTTAATTTATAACCTAAACAATAACATTTATATTTTTAAATCACATTTAATTTTTTTAAATGTGCAATTACATACACAAAACCAAACGTTAAAGAAGATGATGAGAGCTCGGCTTGACCAACTCTACTCAACTGAGGTTATAGTACTATTGTTGCAAAGTTTGGTTGGACTAATTTGCTCTGGTTGGGGACTTGGCTTCGAGCGCAACTTGATAAAAGACTCGATGAATACAATAAAGTTATTATTAGAGATGGCTTGGTTAGCTCGATACCCGAATTAATTTGTTTTCATATACTGGCATATGATTTCATCTCCTTTTTCTTTAAAATATTTTTAAAAAGGATATTAGTGGAATAGTAAAAGTGAATAGAAAGATCAAATAGGAAAATTCATTTAAAAGAAAAATTAGGTACTATTGGACGTAGAGTTGGACTTTAAATCCCTATATATTGATGCTAAACTCGATAGTTATGTTGCGTTTGGCTTTTCGTATTTATTTAAGCAATTATTGAAATATTAATTAAAGATTTGGGCACAATTCTTTTTATAGTAATTAATTGATTTAAATTAATCACAATTTATTACTTTGTCAATTTTTGTGCACTTTTGCATTTCAAGAAAGATAAAAATTCTACATGTGATTCACACTATTGAGTTTACACGATGCAACACTCAAATATTCCGATTGTACTAGGCCATCATAAACATTTAATTCAATTATTCATTTGTAATCAGATAGACAATTTTAGATTCGTGATGAATGAGCATTTATGGACTCCAAAATTGTTGATAATCCTATTTATTATTTAATGGCATATTATCAAGAAAATCATGATAGCTACAAGTTATTTCGCAACATATTAGAGATGAATTCTATGGCTAATTATGCCTATAAATGCAAAAATCATCGCTAATCATAGCTAATTCCATTTTTTTCATAGTCTTAGTTAATGAATATATAGGAAAAAAATACAACATGAAAAGTAGAATATATATATATATATATATATATCGTGTGTATCAAAGGTGACTCCATACGTCATAGGTAGGGCTCGAAGCTAGAATAAATATATATATTAATGATAGTCATATATATAATAAGAAATTGTACATTTAGAATGCAATATATGATTCTATAAATTTAATAACCATATATTTTTCTTTCACAATTGTGCTAAACGTTGAATATCAAAAGGGTATGCATCAGTTGACCTTTGAGCTCTGTAAGATCTTCTTCCAACAATTATATTTGCAGCTTCACCTGGATGAAATGCATCCCAAAATAAATATTCATTTCTATTTGGGCATGGATTTTGAAATGGTAGACATGTTATTTGTCCATTGTTCCTTCCTACTCCACAACATCCGGCGTTCGTCACTCTAAATCCTGAAAAATAATAAAGTTAAACGTAAAAATAATTTTCAGCAATTTACAAGCACTAAATCTGCAACTAATCCTATTTAACGATAGATTATTAAGACGTTTAAAAGAGAGACAACTATTCTTATGATTAGGTCAACCTTGCGAAAATCTTACGTGACTGAGAATATTGACCGAATGATGCATTAAAATGATCGAAATACTAGGTGGAGAAAAAAAGTTATCGACTATCACTAGTGTGTTAATTAAGTGAGATGTTTAAGACAAATATAAATAAGAGTATAGATAGTTGCTCTTACGATTAGATCAATCATGTAGAAAACTTAAACGATAGATAATATCGACCAAACAGAGCATTTAAAATAAAATAGTAGGGAGGGAAGGAGAAGTTACCAAAAGCAAAGGGATTATCAATTAAATCTTGAAAAATTCCATAAGCATTAATGTAGATTAATTTGGCATCCGGTGTATTGCTGTTTAAATTATCCACAAGTGCCCTCAGTTTATTGTTAAATAACTGATTTGCCACATTGATATTTCTAACACAAGTTCTTCCATCTGGGCTGTTTTGGGCCAGAGCATTTGGGCTGCATCCAATTTGGCCCACTCCAATCAACACAAATTTCCTTGCTCCATAATTGTACAATGCC
The DNA here is from genome assembly GCF_947179165.1 of Solanum dulcamara. Taxonomy (NCBI): domain Eukaryota; kingdom Viridiplantae; phylum Streptophyta; class Magnoliopsida; order Solanales; family Solanaceae; genus Solanum; species Solanum dulcamara. Next base: position 79,023,666 of record NC_077243.1, on the reverse strand, counting down.
TGAAACATAAGCACACAATTAGGGTTGATTTACACAAATGTCCCCCTTTTCAGCTATATTTTTAAAAGTCGTGCAAATATAACCAAAATAAATTATCCTCTGGACAATGTTAAACTCGAATTTAATATTTGCTTGCGTAATTGAGATTGATGAGGGAGGCGGTGTATGAGTGGTAACGGCATAAACATGATTTTATAAGCAGTCTCAACAATAATAACAGCATATCAAGTGTAATCTTATATGCGGAGTCTTGAAAGGATAGGATTTACTTATACATTATCTCTACTTTTGTGGGATGGAGAGGTTGTTTTTTATTCAAAATTTTTGTAGAAAAAATTATTTAGGTAAACACTTTTTAATAAATAATTACTGATTTTAGCGATATTTTTTATTTATTACTATCTATAGAAATACATAGCAATACTATGATAAATCTGATTTGTATTAAAAGATTATGCATGCAATATAAATGTATTATAAGTGTTTTAAAATATATTATGCCTTTTTGGTAAGAAATTGACACAATGTATTATAAGTGTATTAAAGTGTGTGATAAATGTATTATCCATAATAAAACTTGTATCATATGTGCTTTATAAATTATTTTGGTTATATATATTAAAATTGTATTATAAATATATTATAAGTGTTCAGTGAAAAAATTATTATTGCTATAAGTGATAAATATTTTTTTAATATAATATATCTGTGTAAATTTCCCATTTTTGTAAGTAGTATCAATGTATATATTATCACAATTCAACTTGTAACCATGTTCGACTTTGGGCTGGAGGATCTAAAGCTTTACTTCTTATCCCAAATTAATATGTAACTTACATTATTTATTCAAGGGGTATCAACTTATTGTACATATGTATATCTATATGTATATCATGTATGTATTTCGTTAATTATTTTTTTCCACTAAGAAATATTGGTTGAGACTAGAAGAAAGATGTTTTGTTAGAGATGAATTCAGAATCTAAACATTATATATGAGGTTGTTCGAATTCGATATTCGACTACTACTGAAAAATGAGAACTTCTAATATATGAACGTCTCTGGTGGAATCAATCAGAAATCCGTCAAAAACATTACTAACAAGCCAACTTTTACAAATTTCGACTGGACATCCGATAAAATTTTCAATTTTTAAGTATCGTACCGGCCATATGTATTGATTCGATATCTATTATATGTAAATGGAAAAATAAGAAGATAATAAGTTCACCTTTAGTTGTTGAGTGTATTGTTGGATAAGAACATTGGCATATTGTTGAGGACTGAACTGTCTACTTGTTGAATAATATTGGGGCATAAAGTAATTGTTGAGATAATCATTGCTTCCAACTCCTATTGAGTAAATACATTTACTCAAATAATTTGCAGCTGAATTTTCATCTCCAATTATTCTCACTATTTGTTGAACTATGTTCTTGTAATTATTTACTTGACCTGAAAATGTTACCCTTCCTCCCTGCAAAATTTCAATTGGTTAAATTGATGGAGATCAAAAGTGCTCATTTAATTACTTTAAAAAAAAAATAGAATATACGATATGGATGGTCTGTCAGAAATCCGTCACAATATTATATTGTCTTCGACAAACTTTCCATCAAAAATCAAACACCATAATGCAAAACTTGTTATTGTGCTATTGTTCATACGTATTCTATCAAATAAAATCATATAAAATGAGATGGAAGAAGAAGTTAGTACCAATTGTTGGCCAGTTTCTTCTCTAATTCCAGCAGCAGCAGATGCAAAATTGACACCTCTAAGTATTTCTCTGCCTCTTGCAGATGCATAGGGTGGAATATAATCATCAAAACCCAAAAGCTCAGCTGAAAATATATACAAACAATATAATAATATAGTGAGAAAATATTGGTTTTATCTTTTTTGAGAAGACGTAAATTTAGAGATATTAAGTGGGCGTTTGAACATAAAAGTCGCGAAATTTGAAAAAAAGATCGATAATATGTACAAGGTTTTAGCTTGAAAATAATAATTGAAAATTGAAGTCGTGTTTGGACATAAATACAAATTGAAATTGTTTTTATATTTTTATTAATAATTTGAAGTAAAAATTGTGAAAACAACTTTTTAGAATTTTTTTCGAATTTAAAAAATTTCTCGAGTTCAACTTAAAGTCGAATTCCAAAAATTCTAACAATTCTATGTCTAGTCCATGGACAAACGTGCACTAAGATTAGGAAGCACAAAAGTTTTGTAGCATAGTAGTAATATATTTAATAAACACATAATTATGTTAAATAAAGTCCGCTCTCTTTAATAACTTGAATCAACTTTTCGATGAGATAGTTATAAAATTCAACTTGATATATTAGAGCAGACATAAAATATTGTGATTTCGAGTCTTACAGTCACAACCACTGATGTGCTTAACTCATTAAAAAGATTAACCAGGTAGGCTTTCGCATGAAGGAGCGAGTTGAACACATAATTCAATAAATAAATGTGTGATATGATTCCTCTAAGAGCTTCATTAATTAGACATTTTCACGTACTTGACCCATAAGCAAAAGTCAATCTTTCACATAAAAAACGATATATGTATTGAATACATAATTAAGTAAATAAAAGTACGTTTTGTTTGATGAACTTACCTATGACATCAACAGTAGTTTTACCATTGGAGAATCTTCCAGTTGGTCCATCAGGAAAATCAATTCCATAAGGCAAATAATCAGCTCTAGCTAATGACCTAATCACATTATTATTACCATTATCCACTAATGAATCACCAAATATAAAGTAACAAGGTACTTGTGGTTCTCCTTTTGTCCCATAATTATCCCCTAATAAACTCAACATTAATATAAACACAAACATTATCTTTAAATCTTCACACATTATGAAGAAAAAAAAAGAGGCCTTTTGAGTGAAAAGAAAAATTTGAAGACAATTTGTGTTGTCTAGTGTGTGTGTATTTATATTGAAGGAAAGTGAGAGAAAGATAGAAGAATGGGAAGACTATTAAGAATTGAGGGAGTGTTTTTTTATGAAGAAAATTAAAAAATATATATTTTCTAAAAATAAGTCATTTTCAGACAACTAATTAATATTAAAAAATTGATGAATTTTTTAGGGAAGTGGGGTAATTAATATTAATAATGGTATTGTTGGAAAATATTAATGGATCGGGTCTACTCATAGACTTGCAAAATAATAAGTTTATTTGTTCATATGTGATAAATTAATATATGTTATAATTAAATACTATAGGTATTGTAACAGATGTTCTTGTAACTAGATTAATATTTATTTAATTTTATGATTCTTTGGATTGAGTTCTATCATATAATTCCAGAATGAATTGAGTTGTCAACATTAAAACGTAAGAATTTAATGGAATTTGTTCACTTATATTTTTCTCTCTTAGTTTACTTGTAATAGTTTCTGAATTTTTAAAAATATTAAATTAAATAGTGGGATAGTTTATCTTAAAACATATTTCTCAGAAAATAATTTTTGAATCATTGTTTATGTTTTTTTGATTTTTCACATTGGAAAGTAAAATGCTCCCTAATAAATATGATTCTATACCCAAAAAATTTAAAACTTGGACTTGAATTATTGATCTTATTTAGTTCTTTTACAGATGGAAGTTAGTTAAAAGCATTGAATTTCACATGGATATGTTGTGTGTGTTAGATTTTATATAGTGACACTAAAATCCACTTTTTTCCCCCTTTTGGTAGTCATGCATGCCTTAATGTTCCTTTACTCTCTTAGATTTTAAGTTGAATTAAAAGTTTATACAATAACAGTGTAAATAATATTTATGTAATTAAATTATTTAAAAGATAATCGCAAGTAACTTTATTTATTTTCTCCATCCCAAATCACTTGTCATGTTTTGTTTTTTGAAAGTCAAATTACATGAAATTTGATCAATATTTTAAAAAATATTTTTCATCATATTAATATGAAAGGAATTGCAGCTTACAGAACTTTCTGTATAGTTTTCAAATATCCAAATTTTAAGATTAACTATCATTATATTTTATAAATATTACTATAGATTCGAGTTCATTTTTAATTAGCCTGTTAGTCCAGTAGTTAACATTTTATTTAAATTTTTAAGTGATTACTTCTAAATATATCATTATGAGTGTAGAGAAAAAAGATTATTTTCTTGAGAGTTCATCTGTCCGGTGAAAATTCTATAATATTACTCATATAACTAAAATTATTGAATATATTTTTAGAGGGTTCTACAAAAAATAAGTCACATTTCAAAGATGACTCATGACTTTTTGTATTGAACTCGAAGGGAAGCTTTATAGATATGGTGAATTAAATGAATGTACTACATACATTGCTGCCCACATGGCTATAGTGTGTACTTAAAATACAGAAATTTATTGCCTATTAATTGGTCTAGTTGCCAACATGTCTTGTCTTAAAATTAATGTCCTTCTCTATTGTTCTTTTTTATTAGTCATAAAGGTGTGAGTAACAAGTCTGAAATGATTTGAATATAATATTGTGTGTTAATTTATAGATGTATAGAATCGTAGATATGAAATTATGGTAAGTAGTGAAGGTGGGTTGAAAACTTAAAATTATATGCAATGAAGTTGTCATGGGACAGGGGTGGAGGCACATTGATAATTACGGGTTCTACTAGAGGATCAGAGGAAAACCTAAAATCATATGAAATAAAGTTATCTTGAAACAGATGTGAAGGCATATTGTTAACGATGTTCATTACGCATCTTTAAGGATTGAGGGAGTTTCAAAATAATAAAACAGAAATTCAGAAGTATCTAAGTTTTTCACGTGTATTTCTTCATGATTTTTTGTCGGAATATGACTATTTGACTCAGTTTGACCCCAAAATTTGTTGGTCCATTCCAAATGACCTAGTGAATGATACACACAAGTAAATTAACGTTTGAGCTTAAGATACAAGAGTTGTAAGGATAATAAACACCTCTCACCATCAAACCTAAAATTGTGTGTTCAAGTCACCAAAGTAGAAAAACGAAAAAAACTTTTGATTTCTTATCAATTCCCTACCAATTTGAGAATAAATGGCTCACTACAATTCTTTTCCATACATTTAACTTGTAGAAGATTGAGCTCATTGTGACGGAGTTCAATAGAAGAGGAAAAAATTAGAAAGAAAAGAAAAAAAAGCAGGTCTGTGATGCTTTTTGAACTTGAAAAATATTTTTTCTAATGAAAAAGTAATTAAACGCCGATTAATTTTGGATATTAATTATAATTTATAGTCAAATAAAATTGTAAAAGTGGCTATTAATGATATTTTCTCTATATTAATTACATTTAACTATAATGATTTTCCTTTAGATATGTTGGTCTTTAATTTTTTCTTTAAAAAACCGAATTTATATCTAGCAAATCATAAGTTCTTTAAGGATATGGGAAAAACTTGTGGATATAATGTAAAATTTTAAACTTATACTCTATGAAAAAGTTAATTGGTAAAAGCTAAAGACCAACATAAAATAGCGGCAAAAGTGCAAATGACCCTCTTATTAGAGCTTCAAAGTGAGTTGTATTGGGTTATCTTTGCCACTAGATCACCTTCCGTTTTAAGATGGTTATTGGGCCATTTTTCAAGTTTGGGCTGAAATTTATCTGGGCTAGTAGTGGTTTTGACTGTCTAATATGGATGAGAATTCCAACTTATTCAGTCCCCAATATAAATATCAAATACCGAACAAGATATGAAAAGATAAAAATGTGATCAATTCCTCTAGAGTTCGACATTCCATAATGTGAAAAATACTATTTATAAAAACAGGAAAACTACGTTTCACCTTAGGATGACGTAGTCTCAAAAAGCCTCTAGATGACCATGACGTTTAAAGCCTACCAACAATCTTGATTATTTTTAATTAGAGATCTCATATTCGAGTCCTTGTAAATGAAGTCGTCTTCGACAGAGAGCTTTTACCCTTAAAATGGTATTTGTTTTTCGATGCGAATCTAAGTTGATCAAGTCCTGAAATATGTATCAAACACTTGATGAAAAATCGCAAACAAAAATATTTTGAAAATTTATATCTTAAATATTCAAAAAGGATGTGGAGGGAAAGAGTTCAAAGATTCTTGTGCCATTAATTATTCCCTCTATTTCATATTAACTGAATTTCTAAGGTAATGCACACATATTAAGAAAAGCATTCAAAGACAAAATTTAAATCATATTTTCTTTTATTACCCTTTTGTTTAAACGGCCTCATAAAGATTGATTAAATGTGAAATCATAAATACAAATAGCCCCTTATTGAAGTATAACTTTGAAAGTAGTGTAGTTTAACTCTTAGAAAATTACAAAACTTCATTAATGCAAAGAGTAAATATGGAAAAAAAAATTAAATATTTCTCTTGAACTTTAAATAATTCAATTATTTTAAATAATAATAAAAATTCTAGAAATTCAGTTAATATGGAATAAAGGGAGTATTGACCAATGATTGAAGATGAGAAGGAATTAGTCATCATTTTCACACAAACCTATAATTGCTCCACGTAACTTGTACTCATTTTCTTTGAATATTTACAAATGTCAATTCGACATATCCTATTAGTTGAAAACTCCTCCCAAACATGCAAAGTTTTGGCATTGAGCCATTTTTGGCTTATTGCAAGATTCACTTGACCTAGTCATGAAAAAACAGATAATATATAGAACTACCTGTCATTTTGAGTTTTCAAGAAACTTATGAGTTCAAGAAAATCTTAGATTCAAAGGGAGCAAATGGACGTGCAAGTTGAAATCTTCCCTACTTATAAACTTCAATCTTCAAATTCAAGAATGATCTTAAATTATTACAATTTTGTCTCTGTCTGTGTTTTAATCCATGGATTAATATCATGGGTGGCGAATTCAAGTTTTAAACAGTATTTATATAGTTTTGGTAATCATCATTTCATTAATTAATTTTTGTGTTTGAATTAGCTCAATGTTCAATATTTGTAATGTATGATATCAGAGTCAAATTCAGTATAACATTTGCATGTTATGTTGTCAAAATTGAGATGTTCATAACGTGTATAAAAACAACTTTGGGATTGAAAATTTATAATTTTTTATAAATAACTCATGTACACTTCAACGTTTAAAAAAACTTGATAATATAAAAACTTTTCAATCATGTTTAATCCGCTCTCATCATAACGTGTATAAAAATAGATTTGATATTTAAAACTTATGATTTTTTATAAACAATTCATGTACACCTTAATTTCAAAAAAAACTTGATATCATACAAACTTTTCAATCCTATTTGACCCATTCTCATCGCGTCTCGCCTCCGATTTTAGTAATTTTATCTAATATAGTGTAGGAATAAAGAGAGTGTGGCGTGTGACGGCACAATTATTGGCTTGTCTTGTTTAAAATTATTTGTGGATAATTGTGTGGACCATTAAAATCGGACCGTCCGATGCGTCAAGCTGTGTAGGGTAGCTTCGAATCGACGGCTCAAACCAAATCATTAGCTAGATAAGATTTTTTTTTGTTTTCAAATCATTAGCTAGATAAAAAGTTGGACAAGTTAAGTATTTGGTCGATCTGGTAAAAATAATTATGTTCGATAAATATATATATTATTTTTATTATTTTCTAATTTATATGATACGTCTTTTTCTTTAATTAATATTTTAAATAATGATATTTTTCTATTTGGCAAATATTCAATGAACTATCAACGTTTTATTGATATTGAGTCTCACTTATTTAACAAAAATATATATAAAGGTGTACTTTTTCATATAAAAATTAATTTATATATATAAAAAATAAGGGTGGTTTTGTATATTATAAAGCCTTCTCAAATTTTCTTAAATTTGTGTTTGATCAAACTAAATTATATAAATTGAGATAGAATAAATATATAATAATATATATAAATAAATACTGATTAATTTTATTTTTTAATAATCGTTATGTACGAATTGGTTCTCGCATTTACGGACTATTATTTTAATAAATAACTATTTATATGAATATTTTTTTTAGCGTAATTGCAAAGTATGACATTTATTTGCCTCGTAGTTGCTGCGTTGTTCTTACTTTGGCCGTAGGTTTTTTGAATTTTTTTTTTATTACATGGTTGTAGTTTTGTTTGAGTCTTGTTCATTTATATATTCTTTATAATATAGTGGGTTTATATTGTTTTAATCCCATAATTACGTATTGATAATATTTGATTTTGATTCTTGTGATACCTGACAATTCACTTTGAACATTTATGTGTTTGAAGTGATGATGCATTTTTAGTTCTTCTAGAGTTTAAACTCTTTTTATTACATAAACCCCTTTTCTCATATTTAGATGCCCAATTTATTGTTCCTATATTTAAGATCATAGGTTTCAAATTTTATAATTATATAAATAATATGACATATAATTACAAGTTCGAAAAATATTCATTTCTTTCTTAAATTTAATATCTATTTAAATTTTGCCACGTAAATTAAAACTAAAGGAGTATTACGTCTATCATAATGCCAAATATCACTTATATTATATATGAGCTTATATATACATATACCACCAAAGGATATGGTGCATTGGATGAGGTTACTTCTTTCTTAACCAGATATCTTGAGTTCGAGCCATGAGTATGAAAAAATTCTTAATAGAAAGTGTTTTCCCTCTAATGAGACCTTATACGACACGAATTCATATTAATCGGGTTCCAATATGCCGAATGAAAAATATATAGTTAATAATAAGTTAATGCACAAAGCAAAACTATATATACACACAAACTAAAAGCCGTGAGTCTCAAGTAATATAATTTCGTCTTATTTTGGATTTACACCTTCGAATGTGGGGTCCACACTCAATCACCCCACCCCCTGTTACCCCCTACCCCCTCTTCACAAAGTTTACTCAATCATTCACTAATTTCCTATAAATTCCTCTCTTTTCCCCCCCCACATTATACAATTTCCTCATTTGCCTTTCCCCCAAATACTATTTTTTTGTATGTGTCATGGAGGAGGAATTTCAAGAATCCGAAGTCATTTTTCAAGAAAATATTGAAAATAAAGAAAATGATGATCGAAATTACTATGAATTTCAAAATCGCGATTTAATCAGTTCAAACTCAAGGAATGCGCATAGTAGAGAGAGGTCTAAGCGAATTTCCAATTCCGTTCCTATTGATATCTCGGAGAATGTATCGAGAAATAATAATTCATGGTTCAAGCACGTCGAAAATAATCAAATGAGTTTTTTCGAAGATGGTGACGACGGAGAAATGGTGCCACCACACGTGATCACCGGCCGGAGAAACGCCGGAAAAATGATGTCATTTTCAATTTGTAGTGGTTATGGAAGGACACTTAAGGGAAGAGATTTGAGTCAAGTAAGGAATTCAATTCTTAGGATGACTGGTTTTCTTGAAACATAACTTTAGAGTTTACTCTAGAAAAAAAGAAGTTATTTTTGAGTTCCAATTATGGGAATCTCATTAATTTCCATTCATCATTGTAATGGAGAAAATACAAAGAATTCAAACAAAATTCCACTAGTTAGAAAGTTTCAATAAATTAAGAAATATGTATAAATATTAAATTTCGAATTCAATAACTCAAATGTTCTGAATATTTAACGGAATTCCAAAATTCATAATCTTCATATCATCATATGTCATGTTCGAGCACGATGAATCGGCTAAATGTTCTGCTAGAAAAATTGATTTTGACTCTATTATGTGGTATTCATTCTTGTCTAGCTCTTTAAATCATTTCTCTCTATATATGTATATGATTTTAGAATACGTTGAAGTAAAAAAAATTAAAATGAAAAAAAGGACATGAATTCGAATTTTGATTATTTCATTAGAATACATGCTAGATTTTAGAATTATGTCTTTATGCAGGGGAGAGTTAACTTATAAACCAAATCACAAATTTAAGTAAAATTAATAGCTTTTGTTTTGACTTTTAAAATTTATTAAATATCGATGAATAATCAATTGTCAATTCATATATTACTGTATGTTATTTTCATATCGATAAGAGTTCGTAAACTTATTTGTTGTTTTAAAATCGATGGAAAAATTCGTAAACCAATGATGAAAGAATTGTGAAAGTGATCGATGGCACACTGTTTGTATTTTTCTGTATTATTATTATTATTATTAGTTTTTTTGATTTAAAAAAAAACAAACAAACACAAACAGCTGGTTTTAAAGGGGTGACGTGAGTTATGTTTCTTTTGGGAAAAAATGTAATAATTGTGAAATGTACATACTTCAATGTATGAAAAGTACAATATGTTTTTTTTTTTTTTAAAAAAGGCTTAAATATGTCATTAAATTTTGAAAAAAAAGCTTATTTTTGCAATCAGTTAAAAGTTTAACTTATTTATGCCATTTTCGTTTGAGAAAAGGCTCATCCATGCAATTATTTGTTAACTGAAATAAAATAGATGAGCCAAACTTTTAACGGATAACATAAATGAGTCTTTTCTCAAAGTTCAATGGCATAGTTGAACCTTTTCCATTTTAAATAATAATTTAGTCAATGACATGGCCAAATCATAATTGACCACGTGTACAAAATAATTTTGCAAAATGAAAAATATTTTTAGTTTATAAATAATGGCGTGGATGGGCAGCCTTTTCTCAAACGAAAATAACATAAATAAGCCAAACTTTTAACGGATAACATAAATAAGCCTTTTTTCAAAATTCGATAGCATATTTAAGCCTTTTTCCTTTAAAAATAATAGTAACTTATATTATTCAATAAAAAAAAAATGATAGACAACCCATTATGAAATCGGTTTTCTTGGATTTTCCTATCATAATTTGAATGGTTTGTTCTTATATAATTTTTTGGTATTTGAAATTTATCGACTCAACTAATTCAAAACGAAATCTCTAATAAATGAAAAAGTGTCCCTTATCAGAAAGTTTTTCATTCTTTAAATTTGAAATAGAGATTTTGGATTATGAGGAATATCTTATTTGTCTCATCTAATTCTGAATTATGTGTTAGGTGCATGAAAAATATGATATAAAGTGTTTTCCCCTTTAATACAGAGGCAAAAATAGCGTTTTGAACTCCTAAATTTGTCTTTATTTTAATGAACTTTATGCTATACGTATTTAAATTAATCAAGATGATTCATATCAGACAGTACTGGATCATAAACAAAAGAAAATTACTTTTAATTATTTAGGGAAAAGACATATTATTAAATGATAGTCACCTCCAAGTATGTATTATAAAATTTGTTAATTAGTTCTTGATCTTGAAGTTATTTTAGTCTTAAGAAAATGAATTAATCTCTGCTGGATGCTAGGAGGCCAACAGGTTTCATGGATAAAGTCAAAAAGTTTATCCAAAGATTAAGCAAAACTAATAGGATAGATATATAGGTGAGGCGGGGGAGGGGAATATATTTTTCATAATTAGTACATGTGAAAATCTGACAAAAAATTAATTAACAATGAATAAAATAAGGTTAAAATAATTAAATAGACTATTAATGACCTGAAGGTAATTTGTTGTTTAAGGTACCACCTCAACGTGATTAATTACTCAATATTCTGGCAAAAAAAAGAAGACGACAAATTAAGACACTATTCTATTGAGATTATAAAATAACTAAAAAGTCAAAAACAATATGATTTAGATCTCTAATCTGATGTCCTGATAGGGATATCGACCGTCAGATAAAAAGTAAAAATAAAAACAATAATTATTATCGATACCAATCATAAATAAGTTAGACTCAGTTATACGAAGGCTCATTAATCATAGTTATTTCATTTATTTTTCTATTTTAGATGGCAATCCATATTTACTGATGAACTCTTAGGTAAGGACTTACAAAGTAAATTCTTTCAATAAAAATGTGAATTAAAAAGAATTAGTTGACGAAATATGAATCAAAGATTGAATCTTGATACACATCGGAACAATATGTTCTTGTTACACGAGATATATTGACTAATCTTTGATCGAAGGGGTTTGTTCCACAAAAAAGTCGGGGCACAAACACCCTCCCCCCCCCCGCAAAAAAAAAGAAGCCAAACAAACATTAAGTATAAAGCCTCGCACCTCATTAAGATTATATTATCATACTTTCCAAAAAAAAGAAAGTTAATATTACAACAAAAAAGTATTAGTAGCATTTTATTTTTATGTATATATATTCATACCAAAAAGAGTAACTCGTGTAGAAAGTATTTTCGTATTTATGCAGCATCCGAAAAGGGTTGCATTGCAAGGATTGTGATATAGACAATCTATCATAATGCAAATATTAATAACTGTTTTTAATTTTCACGCCTCAAATAAGTGACCTATAGACTATAAATTATACGAAACAACGTTATGTTTTATACTGATAAAAAATATTTCAATTATTAATTGAATTATAATTAAGATGGTGACACTTGAGATTATTCTATTTTTATTCTTTTGGATGTGCTAGGTGTCAAACTTAAAAGTGAAAAGACTTACGTATTTGTTGCTTCCTTTGATTTGCAACTCAATTTCTTGTTTGGACGTTATAGAGATTCGAAACTTTCAAAGAAAATCATTTATTAATTTTGATATTTCATCAATTGTACAAAAACCATATCTTGCTAGCTATTGTGTATAAGCTTGTAAATTTGTAACATTAAGGGTAACGGCGGAATAAATAAGTTTTTTTTCTATTAGGTTTCGAATTTGAATTCTGTTGAAAATAAAAAAAAAATATTATAAATAAATTTTACGTGACATAAATTCTGATAAATGAATTTCGAGCCACAGACAAAATCTTAGCTAGAAATTCTGCTGACTTCATCACATATATATTTGTTTCTAAAAATTATATATATTAGGGTGGAATAGACTTATACATATATATAAATAATACTCCTCCTATATATATAATTAAATAAAAGTTTTACCTAACAAGAATAAGACAATTATTGATATTTTACAGGTTGCCATTTTTATAAGAAGTGTGTTTACTTGGAGCATTTTATGCCATAAAACTTCCAAAATGGAGAAAAAAAATAGAGAAAATTTATTTATTTTAAAGTTTGAAAGCTTGAATAAAACTCCATTCTTCATTTAACTTTCTTTTTAATTTTAGCAAAATAAAAATGTTGGGAAACTTCCAAGCTTTGTGGGCTTCCTTAAAAAATTTGAATTTATTTTGTCTTCACATAACATCATAAGAATTGCTTTGATAAATGGTATATTGAGCCGAATATCTTTTAGAAATAAGCTTTTTATTTTTACAAGGTGGAATAAGATATGCATATTCTTTATTGTCCCTCTCCAGACTTTACAGATGAGATTAATTACACTGGCATATTGTTGTTGTTTTTAGAAATTTTAGGAAAATGTACCCGCAACGGCTATAATTCTTTGGGTGAGCACTAAATAAACTTCCGCCTATGTAATAGCTCATAAATCACACAGGAATATAAATTGCACTAGACAAACTCGATATAACAAGCTCGACCGAGAATGCATTGAAAAAAAAAATCAATCTCTCACCTTACTTATGAATATCACTTAATGCACTAACTCAGTGACGAGTTTAATTCAAATATGGATATTATTGGAGAGGGAAAATTAACTTATGGATTGAATTACATGATTGGTTACGAGCTCTTTTAAAGCATTATCATTTGAACAAATTATTGGTATTTGTATATTAATATAAATTTCCTACATTTTCTGTGTAAACAATAATTATATTTGAATGATATTTACAAGAACCTTTGTAATTAAAATATGTGACTTTAAAATTTTTAAAAAATATGTATTACTTGTTGCACTAGGTGAAAATAATCTACATCACTAATATAGGCAGCGGAAAGTCGAATAGAAAATTAATTGACTTAAAAATTGCATATTATAATATAACTATATAAGTGTGGTGATCAATTTTGATACGTTTTCACATTTAATAGCTAGATGTACAAATAAGATTTATTTTACCATATGGTATAAAAACTATAGATAGAACTAGGGATGTTTGTGAATCTTTTCAAATTTAGTATTTAAAAGAAGAAAAGTTCTTGTTTAATTTCAAACTAATGAGATCATTAGAGAGTGTAAAAGGGGGAAAAGATACTATGTTGAGACACTATCAATTGAATTAAAGAATATTGTTAGTTTCATACTCTTCTAGATGCATTTTTGTTTTTCTTATCCAAGAAAACTTCTACAATCAAATAAATCATCATGACTTGACCAAGTAGTTAACCTGAATCGGAGTCTTTCCAAAACAGTCTTTTTATTTTAGTGAAAAAATAAGATTTGCGTGCACCTTATATTTTTCATATCCAACTTATAAAACTACACTAAATATGTTGTTATTGTTGTTGTTGACTTGAACAAGTGATTAACTTGTGAGTTTAGGCCATTTGGAAACTGCCTTTCTACCTTCATGAAATATGTGTAAAATTTGCTGATACTTTATCTTTCTTAGTCAGCCAAATCCTACTTGAAACTACACTAAATATATTGTTGTTGTTATAATTGACTTGAACAAGTAGTTAGTAGGCCTAACACTTCTCTAAAAGGGACAAATGTAGCAATTTTCAGGTATAAATTAGTTCCTTCTACCTATCAAAAACTTGAAGGTAAGGTTATAATCCACTTAATTTTTAATTTTAAGAATTCATAACGTCTCAATAATATGATTAGCCTAAAAATTGAACTAATGCTATACATCACAATCTTGATATGACAATGATGGGCCTGATTCAGTCACAATCAAAAATTAATAATTGAAATAATTAGTTGTGAACTTCGTCGTCAATACGTTGCTAAATAGCTCGTAATTACTAATAATTTCTTGCTAATTCGTCACTAAATAAAATTAATTTATTGCTAATTCGTCACTCTGTGTCACTTTGTGCCCAATGTATAGTTTAATTACCACCAATAGATAGATTATAGGGAAAAGGATAAAAAATACTCCAAATTTTCAAAATAGATAAAAATTACCTTCTTCTTATGTTTTTGGATTAAAAATGCTCATGCAGTTACATTTTTAGCTCAGAATACCTTTCAATTATCCAAATAGACCAAAAATGACATGTCATCGCGATATTATTATTTTATCGCTGAGTACATGCCACGTGAATTTATTTTATCACAAATTTCTCCGTTTTTAATAACCTTATATTTTAAATTTATGTTAGACGTGATCTCCACACCTAATTTCTTTCATCCTAATTTATTAACTGTAAAACGAATAATCTTTAATTGAATGGATACATATAACTTTATATATCACATTTGGGTAGATATTTACATTCCTTACTTAAATTTTAATTATGATTAGTATAATTATTTATACCTTAAAGCCGAAGTTCTTGATTATTTTTTTAAAAAAAGAGTAAGGTGGAGTCGATAATAAAGAAGAGAACGGTAAGTACCCCTTCATTATAATTAAAGATCTTGAATTCGAATCATAAATATGAAATCATCTTTGTTAACGAATGTGTTATCTCCAATGTAAATTATAAAACTTTTTAATGAAAACTTAGATTTAATCGCAACCTAATACGAATATCGAAATATCAAATATGGTTCCACTAAAGGTTGCAAACTATTCATTACTCAATTTGGTTATACATGCATAAATTATGTCTACCTGAAATGTCCAAGAATTATAACCCTCCCCCTCCCCCCAACCCCCACACCAACCCCAACCCACTCACCCACCCCTACACACCCCTCACCTTCTTTTTAATCCACTTATCGTCAAAATATTTTGGTATATCACAATTAATCTTTAATTTTTTGTACAAATATGAATTTATTGTACGAATCCATTTTTTTTACGTTCCTTGAAATGGTTACATATTTAGATAATGTGTAAAAAAATTTAGAGAAAGCTACAAATATAACTTGATTACGAAATTTTTTAGAGAAAGCTACAAATATAACTTGATTACGTATACATTTTCTTCTTTTCTCAAATAGTAATTAATTTGGTAATGTTATACTAAATAATAATCAATCTAATATGTGTTTGGAAATATATTATCATATAATTAAATAAAATAAAATATACCAATAAAAATAATTTAATTTGATCGTAACGATTATAAAATTAAATTGATATCCTCTATAGAATCGATCTAAATGAAATCACGAACGCAAAATATTAAAAAAAATAATTAAAAGAAACGTGAATATTGGGTCCCAATAATGGTGTTGACAGCTGTTGATTTACATTATATGGTTGTACTTATCACAAAATATTTCCCAATCTGAGCTGTACTAAAAAAATTAAAAAGTTTGCTTTATATGATATATATGTGAATTTTCAAACATATTTTTTTTTTAGCAAAAATGGAAATGTCTGCTGCAGGTGGTTTGTTGTCAACTTATTCAATTTGCAGTAATGCTGCTGGAATTGCTGGTAACTCTTCTTCTTGTTTCTTCTACCTGATCGGTCTGAAATTACTGGCTCGACTAATTAAAATTCGTATTTCATAGGGAAGTATTATTTTGTATGAGGAATTTTTGAGAACCTAATAAGTTTGATTAAGAATGGAGAAATTTTATCTATCTCACCATATTACTTAGTAGTTTCTTTATGGTCTTTCGGGATCACTGGCCCGATTAATCTAGATTCAAATCGCGTAGGCTCATTTTTAAGGAGGAAGTGTTTTATACTAAAAACAATTTTGTTTTCTAGACTTCTGATTAAGAGTAGAGGAATTTGAGGGATCCTACCACGTTAGTTAGTAGTTACTTTCCAGTTTAATGCCATGTAAGTTCATGCTGATTTTTTTACCAATTGCAATATATTTTTTGTGTATATGCCTCCTGTATTCAAATATACTGGTTCGATTAATTTGGATTTGTGACCTATAAAGTCCATTGAGCATCAAGTTCTAGCTTCCGACAAGAATTTTTTCCATTTATAGAGCTATTAGATTCGAGACCTCTGGTTAAGAGTGAAGGATTTCATCTATCCCATCATACTCGTCGAATGGTTCCAATTGTAGAATTCATCTAATAAAAGTTCTCTGTTTCCTATAATTTTTGATATTTTCTTTGGAGTTTGTTTGCATAATATCTCGGCCCCTAAACTTGGCACCATTTATTCAGCGCATACCTGAACTATTTTTTGACTTAATTACCCCTTAAACTTGGCACTTTGATAATATCTTTGTTTTTGCTTTGAAATACAATCAAACATCTCTATTACAACATTTCACGATAACAGTCAAGTTTCTTTTGGAACCGATTTTTCATGTTATATTATATTATATGTTCTCTATAATAGACAAAAAAAAATAATCCAAACGGACGATACTGTTACAAAGAGATTTGACTCTTAGCATTTCTTCAATTTGCCTTCCAATGATGCTAGTGACCAAATGTTTTGCTTATGCATATTGCAGGGAACCTCTTTGCATTTGTTTTATTTGTGTCACCAATGTAAGTATCCTAATTTTTTTAAAAAAAAATTGTACACTAATATGTGGATAAGATACGTATATGTGTGTGTCTGTGCGTGCGCGCGTTTAAACTGACGTTTTTGGTCCTGTTTTTCAGACCAACATTCAGAAGGATCATCAGAAACAAGTCAACAGAACAATTTTCTGGGCTGCCTTATATATATGCCTTGTTGAATTGCTTAATATGTCTCTGGTATGGAACACCAATTGTATCTCCTGGTATTATATTGGTTTTTACGGTTAATTCTGTCGGTGCGGTTTTCCAGTTGGCTTATATACTCATATTCATCGTATATGCAGAGCGAACAAAAAAGGTTAGGTCATTTACCTCTCGTTGAATTATGTGATCATCTCATCTAAATACTTAATTTGTTAGAGAGAACATACTTATATGTACTTAATTATGTCTTCATACGCCCCAACCGTTCAAGATTGATTCTTTTTTTACTAGTCAAGTATATGTAAGTTTTTCATTATAATGTGTGGTAGTGAGACTCGAACTTAAGATACTGAGGTGGATCTCGGATATTGATATATTCCATCAAGAGAATTGAGATAGATTAGTAAGTGGTACGACTACATGGGGTGCGGACTCCTCATGTAGGAGCGCATCTTTTTTTCAAAGATGAGTTACGTATGAGTCAATTTGATCATCATGCATACAGATGTTTTCGTAATGTCTTGTTTAATACCATACTGAACTGTGTAACCATCTCATCTGAAAGCTTAAGATGTTTGACAAAACGAAACTTTATTTACTTAATTATATCTTCAATGTCCTTTTACTTTTGTCGAACTAGCTAACAAGCTGAAGATGTAGTTGGAGATGTTGGGGCTTTTGCTTGGTGTTTTTGCTGCATTTGCTGCTGTGGTTTCCATCAGCATCTGTCTATTTCAACCACCAAATCGACAAACTTTCGTCGGATATTTGTCTGTTGTATCTCTCATTTCCATGTTTGCTTCTCCGTTGTTCATTATTGTAAGTCGATCAACGAGTGATTAAAATATTTTTCATTGATATCGCTAGCTCGATTCGACTTAGAGAGATTTTTGAATTTTTTTTGTTTTTTGCTGCAGAATTTGGTGATCAGAACAAGGAGTGTTGAGTACATGCCATTCTATCTCTCCCTTGCAACTTTTCTAATGAGCCTTTCTTTCTTTGCTTATGGAATGTTTAAGCAAGATCCATTTATTTCTGTAAGTAATTTGATTCCCTTTTAATATTTGGAAGTACCTTTAGGAGATTATGGAAGGAACCTTCGAGCAACGGTAAAATTATTTTCATATGATATAAAAATTATCAGTTCGATTCATTAAATCAATCATTGATGTTTACATTAAGGTAGTATGATGCCTACATTACATCTCCTTGGGGTGCAACCCTTCTCTTGACCCTGCTTGAATGTGGGATCACGGTACCCTTTTTTAACCTTGGAGAATATGGGAGGGAACCCACCTTGGAACAACCGTGAAACTGTTTTCATGTGACCTATAGGACACGGATGTGAGCTGTGTTGTGGACTACACTACTAGTGCTTATGGTAGGGTAGTTCCACTACATTATATCCCCTTGGGTGTAGCCATTCCCGTGGCCCAGAGTCTGAAAGGGGGAAGCTTCGTGCTACGGGACCTAGAGTTCTGATTTCACCATCGACTGTTGTCAATTCCTATCATAGGCTGATCCAAAATTTGAACTTTATTAGTTCGAGGTTCAAAGACAACAACCTCAAGTACTAATAACTGGCTCCGAAAATTTAATATATGTTTATATTTTGTGATTCTTTTAACACATACAGGGTTCGCGTCAAGGCTACTGGTTCATCCGAACCCATGTATTACACTCTACCTCCACCCCCCCTTTTTTGTGTACAGAATAACATTTTGATCTCTATGAATCAGGTCCCAAATGGGATAGGAGGAGTTCTTGGGGTCATACAACTGGTGTTGTACTGGAGATATAGCAGATCTAATGAGGAGCCAACAAGATCTCTCCTGGAGTCCAATGCATAAAATAACTATGGCCGAGAAGAAAATACTTACTCGCACCTATGTTTACACCAAACTAAACAATTTATATACGAGACGTATAGTCTTACATTCATTGATTTGCTATAAACACCAGGTTTGGCTGATCTTATTCCCATCGAAAAGTCATCCAAAAATTGTTTTTTTTTTCTGTTGTCATTCTTTTAAAATTTGTCCAGTTGGTAATGTTTGGCTGATCTTTTGGTAATGTGTCCAGTTGGTATAATGTCCCATTTGTGATTTGTTATGTGCTTGGTATATGTTGGTCACTTTCACCCCCATCAACAGTATTCCAAGAGAATTGTATAGGCATGAATTCAAACCAAACAATTTTCCGCGATTGGAAAGTGCAAACATCAAAACACGAGGTACTCAAACCGGCAGCTTATCAAATTAGAAACTAAACTAAAGCCTACCAATTTTCCAGTACGAATTGTGTTTCTTCAATTCCCACATTGCATCAAGAACTATACTGTGTAACGATTCTTGGCACTTCTGTCGAGCCTCTGCGCATCATCCTGCAAAAGAAGATTCTTTTTGAGTCTTGCTAATTGAAGAGAAACTGAATTCAAGGCGTACGATAACCAAGATTTCATACGTGAAATATGAAGCCAACTGAATCGCTGTAATCTAGAAACTGCTTCCATTGTTTACCAATGCTAACCTGTAAAGAGAAATTTCAGGAGATGGAACAAGCATGATGGTAAGAATAGTTACAACGATACAAAAACAAAAGCCTAGCAATAAGCACCAACACAAAAGTAATGAAAAGGTAAACAGTTGAAAGGATCAACAGTATTAACGAAGTGGGAACACCGACCACTGTATATTCTAGCAGAAGGAAGTACACTGGAAAAAAGAAACGCAGAGAAGGGGGGGTGAAAGAAAAAGGAATATTTATTAAGCATAAAACAAATGACGAGATAAAACGATAAGGATATCTAAATGTTTCTGCCATATGAACATGAAATAATAATTTATTTGTTTTCGAG